>NW_020456099.1:2337303-2438379 GCF_003342845.1 Nothoprocta perdicaria
GCCCCGCGTCCCGCCGCCGCCCGCGAGCCGCGAACAAAGAAGTGCGCCCGGGGCTGCGGGCAGCGCTCGCCTCGGGAAGGAACTTCAGAGCGGGAGAGAGGGCCAGCCGCGAGAAGCTAGCTGTGGAAATGCCGAGCCAAGAGGGGTTTCCGTGTGGATCCCTCCTAGGGGGAATATCCCCGAGAGAATGGCAGGGATTCGGCTCTTGTCAGGAGAAAAYGCGAGGCGTCTGCCCTCTGGTTTGGAGTCACTTTCATACCTGTTTATTGCCTCTCTGTTCTGTTTTTAATATGTGGCTGATTGCAGCTCAGTACCAAAGTTCCTTAGAAAAATGTAAGATTACTTTAGTTTCATCGTACAGGGGGAAAATAATGAAGAAGAGCCCTTGGTTTTATTCTTTGTTGACTGCATTAGCAAGTGACTGAATTACGACTTGCACGGAGGGTTAAAAGTGCTGTCTTCTTTATTGCAGAGCTCTAGGGGAAGATGTTGTCTCTTCTGACATCTTGCGATTGAGATACCTGAGAACAGGTTCAGTAAGAATCCAGGTTCCCGAAGAAGACAGTTATGAACGTATTGAAATAAGTCGTAAACATTTTTTTTTCCCCCTCTGTTGTGTCTACCACTTAAGAAACCGTAATCTGAAGCACTTCCTGGGCGCTTGCCCGCATGAATGAAGTCTGCAAAGCTCGCTGTCGAAACTGACCGCTTCCCAGTGAGTGGCACATGCTTGTGAAACATACGTAATACTGCCGAAGAAAAAGAAATCACCTTTTGCTATACCGTTCCCAGAAGGAACACTTTATTGTGGACAGCTTTTTCTGGATTTATATCCGAAGAGATTAATGCCTAGAGTTGAAAGGCATTTAGCACACGCTGCGAAGTTGGCTTTGCCTCAGTTTTTCCAGATGTATTGTCTCCGCTGTATACTGGAAGCACGCGCACAACTGCCCAAACGACAGATGTAGTCATGGAGCTGTATGGACTTTTGAGCCATGTGAGAAGCATAATTGAGCGCTGCTATCAGACGTGGCTTCGTGATGTCAGCTGAGCTGTGATGTGCAAGGCTAAACATAAAGCATCCGAATGGAGTGACACACATCCTGTGAAGAGGCTGATAAGTTTTATGAGGAAACTTAACAGATTGCCATGGTCTGTGACAGGCTCTGAGTGGAAGACTTTCTGCGCAAGATGAATTCCTGTTTACAGTCTTCAGGGTGTTGAAGGGGTATTTGCTGCTTATGACAAACCCAAGAGCAGAAGCTTTGTAAAATGGCTCAAACCAGCTTGCTGCAAGGAAAGCAGTTTTATTGTAGGGAGTGGGTTTTCCACAAGCTTCAGCACTGCCTCCAGGAGAAAGCCAACTGCAGCGGTAGTGCTGCCAACAAACCATCTCTTGTAGCAAATTCTGGGAATAATACTGGTGTTGTCTCTGGGAAAGGAGCCGCCTGGGGTGTCTTGTTGGTAGGAGGGCCTGGTAGTGGGAAGACAGCCCTCTGCACTGAGTTACTGTGGCCAAGCTCACCTGCAAACCTGCAAAGAGGTTTACACCGTCAAGCTCTAGCCTTCCATTTCTGCAGGGCCCAAGACTCTGACACGCTCTGYGTCGGGGCCTTTATTAGAGGTTTAGTTGCACAAATCTGCCGCAGTGGACTGATCCAGGGATATGAGGACAAACTAAGAGACCCTGCTATTCAAAGTCTCTTGCAGCCTGGGGAATGCGAGAGGAACCCTGCTGAAGCATTTAAAAGGTAATAAAAAAAAATCCCACAACAAACCTAACCAAAATAAAACTCAAAGAAACAAACAAAAAAGGCTGGCTTCTGTTTAGGCTCTTCCTTCCAAGGAGTCTATGATACAGGATGCTGTAGAACATGCTTGTCTTGCAGAATCATGGCTTGTTGTCTCTATGGATCTCTCTCAGTTCTTGTAGACTGACCATGGGAAAAATCAAACGTTGTCCTCATAGCTGGTATAAATAAATACTTGCTTTTTAAAACAATTTAATACTAATAGTGAATTTATTTACATTAATGCAGTAATACTCTCAGCTGTACCTGCCTTTTGGAAGGAGTTAAAAGTAACAGACTTCAGAGTGGAAGGTACCTAGTGATCTTTGCCTAAAGGCCCCCCTAAAAGGCAGTTTTCCTTCAGAGTCCTTAAATGGGCTTTTCAGGACCCTCACAAAAGCTTCTAATACTGGTTTCTGTCAAGCAGGAAACTGGACTAATGGATCTCTGGGTCTGATCCAGGACATCAGTTTTATGTTTGTCTAAAAATATGTGGTAGGAAGGCAATTCCTAATTAACTCCTTATGTTACTTCTTGCATATATGTATGATCATACTAATAATATATTTAAAATCTAAAAATCCATTGCTTATGGGCACTGTAAAGCATTCRGTGAATCAGAAATCTGTCAAGAGGGCTCTTTTTTTTTCTTCTTGTGATACTAATTGCATATATGTGTAAGAGTTTCCAAAGAAGGGTCACATAGGAGAATCTTCCTGAGCATTTCTAAGTGCACATCTACGAGATACATGTTCCATAGGGTCACAGTGATGGAAGACTGGGAAAGCACAAAGCTTGGCTCTAGTAGAGCTTCAACTGGCTGTGTTGCTAGTATGAAACTTTCCTTGGGCGTTACTTAAACTAAGGTGCTGTTGCACAGTGGTTGCTTTTTTGTAGTGCCTGCAGGTTTAAGGGACGGTGTCTGTAGTATTAAAAAGTCTTTGTCAGATTTTGTTCCCCCCCCCCCCCTTCCTCTTCAGCCTACCTAGGCAGGGGCTGGGTAAACAGGCCCTGGGGGTTGAGCAGCAGTGCTCAGTGGTGTTGGCAAGGTGCTCTAGAAGAACCTTGCACTTCTGTTGGCTGCTTTGGTCTTGCCAGTGAATAAACAGGATGCAGTTCTGCCATTGTTCTCAGTGCAGTGTCTTTAAAACACTCTGAATAGAYTAAACCAAGGCTAAGTCTGGATTTGTTTGTTTGTTTGTTGCTAAATGACAATGCAAGCACTAGCAGCTATTAAGGTCTTATTTTGAGATGTCTTGACTTCTGTCAACCTCCAGTGACTGAAAACAGGATGAAATTAAGTGCTTATAAACAGAATAACGGGCCAGGTATGTAGCTTTAGGCAGACTTTTTAAATTGTGGAAGAGGATTAATCTAATGATTGAATGCCTATTTTTGTTTAAAAGTCTGCTCCAAAGAAATCTTACAAATTATTCTGGCCAAGCTCTCTACTAAGCTGTACCCTGCTCTAAACACCACTGCCCTGATGCAAAGAACAGGGGCTAGGTGAATGGCTTCAGACAAAACACARCACAGAGATAGGGAAGATGACTGCAAGTCAGCTTTCTTGGGAAGATAAATTTTTATGAAACCTTTAATGATTGGCTATTTTTGTATTTAGTTCCTTGTGCAAGGTTTATGGGTTTTTACTAGAAAAATTACATGACAAAACATTTGGCGTTAGTTTTTCCTCACTCAGATTTTACAGCAGTGATGGTGAACTRCTGTTACACTGGCAGTACTAGACTGTGGTTCAGCAGCTTTGGTCAGGGAGAATTTGAGGGTGTTCTTAGGTGAATTCCGTGATTGCCTTGCTGCCCACCTGCCCTGTTTCTGAAAGCAGGTGTTGCAGTTTGCCTTTATCCCCATGTTCCAGGTTCAAGGAAGACGGGGTGCTAGCGACAAGGGGCAGTCCAGGGAATATAGGTTTTCAGCGCTGTGGCAGGGGACCAGGAGATTTCCCTGAACTTGTTCTGCTGCTTGTATGAGTCAATTGCTGTTCTGCAGACAGGAGGACCTTAACTACGCCTGCCCCAAATGTCATAGCAATTCATTGGTGCAATTTTGTTAAAATACATAGAAAAGCATAGAAAAATTATTCATCAATAAATATATCCTGAGCTGTTGTTTTGTTTTTATGTCTCCTAAGACTCCGTGCTAAGCCCTACAGTTTTCCAGTCTGGTGTATTTATATGTCCATTCTGTTAAGTGCATGCTGGTGTAATGTGAAATGAGTTCTAAAAAGGCATAACAGTGAGTTGATTGACCTTCATTTTTGTAAAGATGCTGACACGGCACAGAACTCTCATCTCAATGCTCCATTCATGTTACCTTATTCTAATTTTCTTTATTCAATAGACAAGTGTCTTTCTTTAAAGCCACTGTCACACATTCTTGCTCTGCTCCAGGCTGAGCTACATATTCATGGCCTAAAATGGAAAGCCTTCTCTTTATAAGTGCTAAACAAGATTACACTATTCTATTTTTGTGCCAATTGTCCTAGAAATAGTAAGAAAGAAACTTTTAGATGCCTTGGAAACGTGCTAGTTTGTAAGCAAAATAATGTCCATTACCCAAAACAGTTTATCTTTTTATGGAGAAGATATTCTTTAGGTTTCCCACAATTCTGGTGTTTGTRGTGATACATGAGCAATTAACTATCCAGAAAACTAAAGCTTTTTTTCCCCTTCTGTTTTAATGTTTCTCTCTCAGGGAAAAAAAAAAAAAAAAGAATGTATTTAAAATATCAAACTGCCTTAATCATTTTAGGGACAAGTGGACAACTTGAAGAGCTGGATAGGCTGCCACATCGAAATGTGTTTGACAGGCATTTGTTGCTGTTGCACTGACAGCTGAGAGGAGGTGCTACTAGTGGCAATGCTTCTGAAGTGCTTTTCTCCTGATACGCAGATCGGGAGCAGAGAGAAGCCTTAATCGTAAGGAAGGATGCTGAAGCTCAAGTTTGAGCYTTGGGTAAAAGCAAAGCATAAAGGAAGCAGCAAGGAATGTTTCAGATTCTAAGAATACCCATGAGTAATGCATTACGCTGCAATGAATTTAATTGACAGAAATCAATTATACTAGTCATACCTGTTTCGCTAGAAAAGGCAAAACCAGAATATCCCAATTTCTGCCGTATTACCTTCAGTGTCGTGGGTGGGAGTTTTCAGTTTTGTGCAGTGTTCATGCTTCTGGTGTCTGGTGCAAATACAGGTGGATATCAGTTATGCAGGGAAGAAGAGGAATTCTTATAAAGCAAARCCATAATCCTAAGCAAATGATATACATGATACATACATGATATAAAGCAAAATATTACAGAAATATTTGCCCTCATGGTTTCCCTTTATGCTTTACAGAAAAAGGGGATGACTTGGGCTTAAGACAGGAGGCAGTGGGGGAATTTGCACTTCCCCCATGTGCTGTGCTGCAATTAGAATTCGTGGAGAAAGGCAGAGCTTGATTTAATTCTCAGCCTGGACAGAGGACTGCATTAGAAGTATAGAACTCATTTTCATTGCATAGTTGATTTCTTTTCCAGCTACAGCTCTGAGTGGAAGGCATCCACTGCCAGAGTTTGAGTCAATCGCAGAGAATTTAGAGCAGCTGCCYCCTAAATAACATGAGGTAGTTGAGCTTGCTCTAAACTCACTCTCAGTGTGCATTGGTCTAGTACAAAGTTTGAGTTTTGTATAATACTTTCTAGTGGACGTCTTTGCAGTAACTTAAATTCTTGTGAGATTTTTTTACATTTTTACTTGTTCCTTATATTCTGTATTTGGGTCAGTTGTCAGTTCAAGTGCTTTTTTTCACTTGTKTCATTACTCAAAACTTTAATAAAGGTATGTATCTCTACCATTATTTTAATGTAGCATGGCCTGCTCTAAGATTTATACTGAAAAAAAGTAATGTGCAAATAATAATGTGCAAATAAAATGCAAATAATGTGCACCCACCTAACAGAACAGGAGAAAAAAAAAAAGCTGCTTAACAGAGCACATTTGTGATTGTGTAAGAACTTAATAGAAGTCTTCTTGAATTGATGTTATATCTTCTTTACCAAAAATCAATATAGTAGAAACAGATCTGCCAAATGGAATTGTCCTTCAGCAAAGGCAAAAGTATTTATTTCTTCTTCAGTACAGGCCAGTGATAAATACAATATAGAAAKAAAAGCAGTTTTGTATTTTGTTTGGAATATCCAGCAACCTGTACACTTGACTGTAAAATGTGTGGGGTTGCATAAGAATTAYGTTGACTGCAGGTATGAAGAAGGGATTTACATTGATGGGAGTTGAAAGCCTTCTTGCTTGAGTCATTGGTCTGGCCAGCATTAGGTGCTGTGTATAGGAAGTTGCTTTTACCTTTTGGGAATGCAATTAGGATGCAGAAGTTTGCAGGATTGAGCCTGTGGCGTTTCATGGTTGGCAATATAATGGAAATTTTAAAAACAGCAGAAYTTGGAGTAAAAAACTAGGATTGTGAATCCATGCTAACAGATGGTTTTTTCCCCCACCCTCTAYGAGCTTTCCGTGCTGCTTTTTCTTTCTTTCTTTCTTCCTCCCTCCTTTCTTTTCCGTAGGGCTGATGTATCACCACAAACTTGCAAATTGCAGGTGTCTAGGTGAGATTTTACCTCTGTGTAAATGATAAGGGGAAAAGTTTATTTCAACTTTGAGATTGCTTGCTGGACGGTGTAGAAAAACACAAGTTTGTTCAGCAAATGTTCTGCAATAGCTGCCCAGGGTCTTTATATCTACAGTACTGAAATGCCTTTTTTTGTTATTATTATTTTTCTTGCCATTTATCAAGCATGAATTATGGGAGGATTTTAGAAAACTGGGTGTTTATGATAACTAATCAGATGAAGTGTGAAGAAGCTGTTCTTTTTGCAGCTCCTTGTATGTTCTTTGAAGCAAGTAGCATAACTGAAATTACTGTGTGTAGACTTCTTGTAGCAGCTGATGACTGCGCTTTCTCACTGCTAAGAGCAGCTTACTGTTAACTTCATAAACTGTTTATGGAGTCAGTCTGGAAAAGGAGTGGCCAGCTCCTCTGCAGTTGCTTTCATTTCTACTTTTATTATTTATTTACCCTTTGCTTTCCTATTGCCATTAGCTGATAGGAAGGTTTGCATCCACTTCAATGGTGGAGGCCAAAGACTAGAGCTTGGGCTTTCGTGGAAGCAGGAGGGGTTGCTCTTCGTTGCTCTACAAACTTGGAGTTGTCCTTGCGAGTGAATTAACCCAGGGCATGTTCCTCTTGCTGTAGACACCTGGCAGAAGCATGAGAAGGACGTAATTTCTGATGGTTTTACTGGCACCCAAAATTCCGTGACAGCTGTAAAAATAATATTAATTTTACTCTGGAGTTGAGGTGGCAGCATGTGCTATTCAGACTAWATGTTTTTCTTTATTTTTCATTATTCCTTTGCTTCCTTTCTTTTTATGAAATGCATTCTGCAAAAGACCCTTTTACCAGGAGCTTACAAGGGCTTGAAATATGTTAAGGGCAACACACTGGAGAAAATTACAGATTCCTGAGTTCAGGCTACTGTGAACTGAAAAACTGCTGGGCTTTCTACCAATTTATTCCATAAGACGTTAGTAATGCAGTACTAATGTTATAGAAAAAAGAATACTCATTCCCATGTCTCAGCCTGTCTGGCAGTGATGGGCACSTTGTGGTCCAGTCTGCTGCGCAGCCCTTCCCTCTGCAGCTCGAGTACTGCTGCGATAGCTGCAGATTTGCAGCAGTTACAAGGTAATGCAGAACGTGGATCCTGTCACACTCTAATTTCATGGAGCTGTAAACAGTAGAAGCAAAGCCACGGACTAACTATATCTTGTTTCATGGGAAGAAAGTTCTGAATGCATAATACATGAATTTACAAGACCCTTTAAAGAAAAAAGGTATTAAACTTCACAATGTGTTTAGGCATTTACTGCAAGTAAAGTTCAAATATGTGGGTGACWAATTTCCACCTAGAGAGGTCTTTGTAGMGGACCTCAAAGTCACCGAGTCCATCTCTTTACCACAGGTAGAGGTGAGCAAGTCTGCTTTGAGGCAAATGCTGTTCATCTGCTTTTATGCTTCTCATTTCTTATTGTCAGAAAAATTTCCATGCCACCTGAGGTTTTTTTCCTTGCTATGCCCTAGGCTTGTTACTACTTAAAATATTCTCCATATCCCTGGAGAATAGATTCCGTCTTTCTTCTTTAGGACAGCCTTTTATATATTTGAATATTGTTATATTATTTTTTGTCTCTTCTGAGCAGAGTAATTCCAACTTCATAGTGTTTCATCAGAGGTTACACCTAAGAATATGGGTGTACACCTAAGGTACACCTAAGAATTAAAAACTCCTTTAGCTAAATTAAATTACCTCTAGCCAGAGRGAAATTTTGGTAGCAACATTTTAGATGGGTAAATATTTAACATTCTCCTTCTGTGCTTTCCCAGAAGTTTGTCTGTTCTACTTCTTTCTCTTAGGCTTGACCAGAATCCCAAAGCTACATGTGGCCCAGGGGAGCTTGGGGGCCCTGGCGCAAGGCTGAGTTCTGCTTGCAGTAGTAGTCCTAAGCTTTGTCAGCTAAAAGCGAGCTCACGGGGAGAAGTCTTGTTTCTAGCAGGTGCCTTTTTGTTATCATCTGATGCATTTCCATGAGCTCTTCAAGATGTGGGCACCTACAGCCTCCCAGAGGAGTGCAAGCAAGGTTCCAGCAAGGAGAGCTCGACTTTTATTTCTGCTTTCCGAGAGCCAGTTGAAGGAGAGTTGTCAATTTAGACAAACTTCTTTCTCTTGAAATTGTACGACTATGCCCCATTAACAGGAAACAGAAGAATGTCCCACTTTTCTCTCCAAAGAATTAGAGAATTAGATTTGATTGCTGCTCCAAGGGCTGTAGAGAGATTATTTTCAATCTAAGGTGGTAAAAGTTATACAAATTAGATGGAAAAATCCTTTTGTGTTTTTTTTTTTTTTTCTGAGAACTCCATGATCTCTTTGTATTGTTTTTACTGATTTCATATAATCATTCACGTACTCTGTAGTGTCTGAAGATTAAGAACTTGCACTTTTTTGAAATTAGTTTTGTGTAGGACATGGCAATATTTAGTTTCTCTGGAAGAGCAAATCTTTTGCTTTCTCTTGTTGTGCAGAAGCAGTGCATGCAGTTATTTCCAGGATGTGTCACTACTGAATCCTTTTTCATGTATTAAAGGAGAAAAAGAAACAAAGAAAAACAAAAAGACTAACTGCTAGAGAAAGGTTTGAAGTCAGGATTTTCCTACTTGAGAATTAAATACAAGGAGACAGTTGAGGTCGCCTTGTAAACCCTATCCCTCGTGGGGTTTGCAGCATCCTTTTTGGAAGTTTGTTCCTGGTGGTCTTGCACCAGTAGCGTTGTACAAGTCTCATTTTGAAATTTCACTTGAAGGGGGATGTTGGAAAGGCAGCTGTCAGTTGTGTGTGATTTAAGGGTAGACTCAGGAAAGCCTCAAGTCAAAAAACGTAAAACCATCAAACACGGGCATGACAAAACTTAAGGAATACATGCTCCTTTTTATCCTGCYCCTGTTATGTACTCAACTGTAATAGCAGAATTACAATTTTCTTTRACTATCTAATTCCTGGTGAAGAAACTTCGTGCCAAAAATACCTACCTTCAAGAACAAGGGGCTGAGGTACGTTTTAATTAGAAAYGTTTACAAAAATGGCATAATTCCTTTGGATTTTGTCAGAAAAACTGGACTGTTCTTTTGCCTCCTGTTAGATTAATATTCACACAGTGAAAGCTTAAACTTTGTGACTTTAGTGAGAGACATAAAMTATTAAAAATAACAGATAGCCTTCACAGCACCAAGTCTTTTACCACTCTGTGTAGGGAGCAGCCAAATGTAAGCTGATATCTGCAAGATCAAAAGATCTTTTGAGATCTGATGGAGAAAAATGGGGAACAAGACTGTATGAAAGAAATCAGGAATAGTGCAGAAAAATCTCTTGCATAGAATTTTGATGCTGTCTCCTGTGTGGTGGTACACTTCGAAGCTGTAAGCAATTATAGTGTAATAATGCTAGATGTATGGTAAAATATTTCTTAAATTTAACTTGCTAGTTAGAACAGTTCAGGTAATTATGAATATACTTTCTGTATTCTGCCTTTCACTTCTGTATGGTATGAGGCTGTTGATTTCTAAGTACTTACATATTTCTATCATTTACATTAGAGATTTCAACTAAATATAACACTTGTTTAGAGTCTAACTGTTCAGTAGCATGGTTTATTTTAAACTCAGATATGACAGAGGTTGGGCAGTGACCGAATTCATGGTGAGAAAAGAAAGAATATTTTGATAAGAATAAGCTCAAGAGCTTGTAAAGAATCTGCCAACTCAGCTTCTATTTCCAACTCAGTGAAACTGAAGTTCTGCAAGATAAATYGCTATTTCATAAACGCAGTCTGTTGAGAGCATCTTGACTCTGATGTAACATCTGCTGCTTGGAGTGCACATAGAACTGCTGGGTTTCTTGGAAAACGCTGTGTTCTCGTGCTCTTGTTTCCAGGCAGTCAGAGACCTGAGCGTTGCCTGAAGCTTAAGTACTTTGTGGCATGTTTCTCTTTAGGCTTTTCTCTTMAATCTTGGAGTTAGCAGGTCACGTAGCCACAGTTAGTGTTACTACAAGAGCAGGTTGTATGTTCCTCCTTCGTTGTATGGAAGCCCTGCATACAGACTGAATGTAACACCATTTAAGGTTTTAACCTTTTCAGTTTGAATTACCATAAGAAAGTTTGCCTAAGGCATTTTAATAATGACAACTCACATAGGCCTTTTTGTCTTCTACTTCTATAGGCATTAACATTTTGCCTTTAATCTATGTGGCTCAGTCTTAAACCTTGCAGGTTTTCCTGTAAGCTGTTTAGTTAGATGGACCTTCATAGCAATTTTCACTTGTTAATTATTTCCCTTCCCTCCTGTTTTCTATGCACATGTTCATAGCTTGTGCAAGGRTTTAAGTTCTTTTCCTCCTTTTTAATGAAAAAAAATGAAAAGGATTTGAAGGATTGTGAAGCAGAAAGGACTTAGTGTGTCTATGGTACTGGGAAAAAGATAGTATTTAAATATCTTCTTTTRAAAGCAGTAGTGAAGCAATGCATTGAAGAGGGTTTGATTACTTTCTTTACAGGATGGTGCATATAATACACTGGGAATGGTGAGAAACCTTCCATACTTTAGAAGGAGATGTATTTTAAATAGTTAATGCAGGAACATCTCATGATTGAAGAATTCCTTTTCAAGAAGAAAYGTATAGGCTTGTAACTATTGGATTATATACAGCGTGTTTAAAGGTGTTGCAGAGATTTTAGGTTGGTGAGTTGTTCCTGGGATGCTTGGATTGGCAATAGTGGTGTCTATAAAGAGCAGCAGAGATAGCCTCTTGGTAGATGAGAGTAAGAGAAATGGCAGCATCTTTGTTAATTTGAAGAATCAGGAAGGTGTCCCGGAAGGAACAGAACTATTTAGGCTCCCTAACTACATTTGAAAAATAACAGCAATATGGAGATGGTAGTAAAAAATGGATATAAATGAACCATACAATAAATGGAAGAAGAGAGAGTACAGCATGACTTCTGTCTTAAATAGTTAAATAACAAATCTTGCAGCTTAATTATATTAGCTGTGTTGCAGTGAATGGTGGGCAAGTTGTAAATCGCTCCGCTATTCTCTACATTTTCAAGAAGAGTCCCACAAGACATTGAAGGAGAGCTGTAGTTTGTAGCTAAAACATAGCTGACATGCAGTAAGATAAATTTGGTTCCTTGTATTACTGTAAATGCATCAAATTAAGAAAGCAGTGATGCCTCTTTGTGTCCTCTATCATTTGGAAGTAACTGATAATGCAAGAGCCTAACTAAAAATGTTATGAAGTTTCTTTTTGAGCTCCTTAAGAGTTGCCCTGCTGTGAGTGATACGTCCACCTACTAGCTTCACCTAGTAGAGACCCTTGGATAAATTTTACAGGCTTCTAATGTATTTCACTGCCAATTCTGTATGCATCAGTTTGATTTCAGTTGTTTCATTTTATATTGGCTAGTGCTGCCACTTTATTTCCTTGAGCTTCTCCTCCCTTACTCTTGTCTTTTTTGAAGGCGGGAGTGGTATTTTTCCAGATTTGCAGCACATACTGCGTGTCCCATTAAGTCAGATTCTCTAACCTCCACTTTTCTTTTTTATTTTTTTAAAATTTTTGCAAGTCTGCTATACACAGTAAGTTTTTCCAGGATAAAGAGGATATATAAAGGAACAACAAGAAGTTTACTGCCAGGTTAAGAGAAGCTTTATCTGCTTGAGTTTTGGGGAGACAAAAACAAGCCAAGAAAACCCCAAAGACCAGCACACCCAGTCTTCAAAGCAGGTAGTGTGTACCCAGGGTGATGCAAGAGGGATGGACGCMTTGGCTGCTGTTTTGTGGCGTGTGGAGGAAGAACACTGCAGGAGACACGAGTGAGGGCTGCTCCTCTGCTGCTCTGTCAGGTAGGATAGAGCGGTAGAAGATTAGGACGGTGGTTTTAACTTGGGGAAAATAAGATGGAAGAAGATAAATGATAATGCAGACATAGAAAGAAAACCGCCTTTAGTGCGTGACTAAAGGTAAAATCGTGAAAGCGTTTTTTCTTCTTCAGAGGCCTTTGTGGAAACAAGGATGGGCAATGTAGTCCTCCCATTAGTAATATGCTCGGTTTGGGGTGTTTCATGGCGGAGTGCAAGAAATTAGAAAGGCAAATATGACAACCTGACTAGTGAATGACCAAAATTGATAAGCTGGTTCCTCCAGGTAGGCAGCTTGAGAAGTGTCCATTATGAAGAAATGTCCTGCTTATGTTGCTATCAATTCACCTTTGAATTTCCCAGTCAACAATGCAATATTTTTTTTCCTTTTGAAATTAAACGCATGGTAAGAATCTGATTTTGGGATTGCCAAAGTTACTGCAGTAATAACTGTTCSTCTGGCTGCTTTTATATGGTCTGCATTATGCTACTGTCTTTTCTTATGCAGTCATGGCACAGTGGAAAATAAAATATGACTGGTTGAACAGTAAACTGGAACAGAGCCTGACGAAAGCTGCACAACTGACTGCATTAAGTGCAGTTTTCTAGCAGWCTCATCTGTGCTTTTTTGTGGCTAGTGTTTCCTTCAAGTCAACAGATATAAACCTATACAGGAAAAGCAATATCTGTTACTTCATTGTAGCRTATGCTGTACATAAATCCAGGCACAAGTAGATAATAGTCTCTCTTMCAAAACATGGAATAGTACCATCAACTTAAAATGCTTAGATGGCCGCCAGAATTTGGTTTCAGTGGTACGTTAGTGTGCACGGGTGCTGCGACTCATAGAAGAAGTTGTATTTGATTTGCAGTTATYTTTAATATGTCTAGGGGGCCAGCCCATTAATCAGAAAGTGCTTTTGATTTCATATATGATTTAAAACTAATATTTCCTGTTGCAGATACAAAGTTCTATTATTAGGGTGGCCCACTCCAGCACGTTGCATTTTGACCTCATACTTCTGACTATTTTCAGGGTAGGTTATTATCATTATCATCGGGTGCGTTATTACACGTATGGAAGAACAAGGTGCAGTACACGCAGTTCTTTCATTTCAACTAACTGATAGTATTTTTCAGTGAGTCTGGTTTGATGCTTTCATCTCCTGCTTTTGATATAAGCTGATATTTCTTTGATCGTKTTTTTTTGACCCTTTAACAACACATTGCTTTTAGATAACACATGGTAGATGACAATTCCCAGGGGTAAATATAAATAACAGCAATTTAAATAAGGGCTGGAGGCCCATGGGTGGAGGARGAGAGGAACTCGGGTTATTCACATAGGGTCATAGGAGGGACAGAGGAAGATAACCGAGACAGTTAATCAAATGCTTTCGGTGCCTTTATACTAATGGGAAAAAAGTATGGATATAAACAAGCAGAACTGGAAATCTTGGTGCACAGTCAAGGCTGATTTAAATGCTGCAAAAGACCTGTCAGGATAACTTGTAAAACTGGTATGTTAAAAAAAAAAAAAAAAAAAAAAAAGTACCTTGTTAGGAGGGAAAGGTAGGGAAAGCAAGGAGGAGTTGCATTATATATCACACAATCACACACATCTATTTCTAGTATGTGAAGATGTTACCCCTCTTGCAGATCTCTGAATAAAAGGTGCGCACTACTGGTGTGCTATTTGTAATCCCTACTTAATAGTCTGCTGATAAGTCTCATCTTTGACTGACTATGAACAAAGATACCTACTATACACCCTACCGGGCCATCCTGAGTATCKAAAAATTCATCTGCCTTGGTGTGCTAAGAGATACTGCCACACCTGTAAACCATGTCTCGCCTAAAATATGGGTCCTGACCAGCCTGATCATGTAAATTAAGCTTTTTATTAAGAGAGAAGAATACTTTTTTTAAGAGAGAAGAATAATCCAAAACATAGGACTTGGACAGGGGTGTATATATGGCTGAAAATCTTATAATGATGTAACAAGCAGAGGAGGGACAGCACTTAGGAAAGTGGGATATGTACATAGATCTGCCTGTGACCATATTTTAATGCAAAAGAGGAAAAATAAGTAGAGGAAAAAWTTTTAGATTTGATTCTTACGGACAGAAGGGAATTAACTGAGAAGAAAAACAAAAGACAACTTTTAATGAGAGCAACTGTGGTATGGTCCTAAATACAGAGTATTTGAAAAGAAGGGAGAAAGAAGGGGAAATTAAAGCCAGCACGCTTCAGGAGAGTGAATATCAGTGACCTTGGATGATTTGTGGATAAAACYTCATGGAGACAAGTATAAGGGGGAGGGAAAAAAGAAAGATTTAACTGGAAAGAACACCAAGGCCTAAACCGAGTAGGAGAGATGTTGCACGTCCAGTTTCGTGGAACTGAGCTCCTTGTCATCCACCTGTTATGCACAAGAGGGAAGTCTACAGAAAGTAAGTAGATCAACTGCTAAAGTTGGACATAAAGTAGTAATGGGAGCACAAGGGCAGAGTCTGAAGGTTCAAGGCATTGTTGATGTCCTAACAGATGTGTTCTGCTTGGTAACAAATAATTTTATTGAGATGTTATTAAAAATAAACAACATCCACCAAGTGTTAGTTCCATTTTCGTTGGAGGGCAAAACTGAGGGTGCTGGGAAGGTTGGCAAGTTCAATGACTGGATATTGCTCTTTTTAAAAACGGTGGCTTTGCAGTTGGACAGCTAACACTAATAAAATGATCAACAAAGAAAGACTACAGCCTAAAATGGGTAAAATATGGAATAGCTGTAATGTTTTCCAGTTGTTAGTGCTGCTAACAACTGTTAGTTGTTAGAACTGCTACTGGTTGTCTTCAAATAACTTCTGGATGGCAGAGTATTCAAAGACTTGAAAGAACAGAACAGATATTTAGCATCTCGCTTTAAAAATGGTAGAAAAACAGTTGGGGCATTATAGGCAGACTAACTTGATCAGGTAAACTGCTTGTAAGCAGCTGGAAGAAACAGTTGAAAACCATCTAACAGGGTACGGTGTGGCTTGTTTCTGATAAATCTAATCTGATTCTGTTCTCCAACAGTGTAATAGCACTTGTGGATAAGGAAGAGGCAGTAAATGTCATGTTTTGATTTCAGAAAGGCTTTGATGATATTTATATGACATTTGCATAAACAGGCTATGTTCTAGGTAGAAGTGTRTTTAGCTACATGTGAAATGAGTTGAGTAACTACCCAGTGAGTAATTATTGTTGGTGTGTTTGGGTGCATCGGGTCGCATTTCATAGAAGTCTGCCCTGGGTTTGTGTTTTAGCAGTGTTTTCCTCAGTGACCTGGCTGACTAAATGGGAGGAACAGGTTATAAGTTAGGGCCAGTATCAACTTCCTCGGCATGACACTTGTGTCKCCCTGGTGAACAGGACAAGAATAGCCTTAAATTGCAGAAATACAAGTTAAGGTTAGAGCTGTGGGTAAGGGAAAAGCTGTTTCTAAGGGTGAGAATGTTGAAGCGCTGAAATAAGTTGCTGGGGGAGGGAGTTGATCGTTGGTAGGTTGATATTTGGATGTGTCTAAGAAGGCGTTAGTTGGGCTGATGTATTTCTGGAGTGATGACCGAGTACCTCTTCTGGTTTTAGGCAGGAAAGTGGACTAGTGACTGCTCAGTTCCTAAAAACAGAACTTAGGGATTAAATCACTATTTTGAACTACTGCATCTAGGAAATCATTTGTGTTTTTCCTGTGCCCTCCCACTTTTTGCCATTGGTAGGGGATGCAGCTACTGCGTCTTAGATGCACAGTTAGAGCGTACTTTGTAGGCAGCACGCCTCTTGTTAGGTGAAAATATTCTTAAGGTTTGTATTTTGTGTGTTTTCTGGTACATCCACTAGTCTGTAGATCTGTGAGCAGTGCTTTATAAGCAAGAATCACTTATATATTTAYGGGGGCTAATAGGAGGCATCTAATGAGAGCCCAGTCTCAGCTTCTGTGCGACTGTTGGCGCTGAGAGGGTGGTTCTGTGAGGAGCTTTTGTGCTTTCTTGTGGGGCTACAAATCTGCTTCACGGTTACCAATAAAATTCAGGTTACTACAAGACATTGTGAAATGAGGCACTGAATTATACAGCAAGGCCCTTCTGCTGTGCCCAATAGACCGCCTCTGTCTGGAAAGACCATAGCCTAAATTTATCTTCATGCCTCGGTCTTGGAGCTTCCCGAATAAGCAATTCTCAATTTAATTTTTGTTTTCTGCTTTCCAGCTCATTCTTCATAAAACTAATTTCAGTTGGTTACAACTGAGCAGTTCCGCTTTCTGTGCAGCCCCTGAGTTTTCTGAAAAATCAATAGTTGACTTAACACGCTAATGTATATTATGAGATAGTGCACAAATAGTGAGTATATAATCTCAGTATTGTACTTTGTGAGAAGGTCATAAATAGTTACAGATGCATGTTATCATGTTGAAAATTAAGCAACAGCTACTCCAATAGGCTGATTGAAGCCATATGTGAATATGCAGGTAGGTATGTAGAGCAAAACCAGACAGTTTAACTTTCCCCATATTTAGCAATATGTTCTGCATTGCAGCATTTTAATTGTAGAAATACTTTCAAGTTTCAAAACCACAGTATTTTCAGAATGGCATTGCCAATCGAGTGCTGTATGTGTGCGTGTGTCTTTTCTGGAATATTGTAAACTCTGTTATCATATTCTGACCAGCTGAACAACTGGTAAGACACAAAGCACACACTGTGCGTGCTACAGGTGCTGGGCTTTATCAGTAAAATTTTGTCTTAATCTATAATTCAGACCCCCCTAATCATTCCTGAGAATGGATTAACATCCAGGTAAATAGACTGTTGTTATCAGTGATCCGTAGGACATAAATGCTTTGTTACAGGGCAAAGTAAAACCCACTAATCTAAAAACAGACCTGCAATGATCTCTCTTTCATTTTCAGTTCTGTAGGAATTCAGCTGCTGGAGGTGTTCTCAGAAAGGTTAGTACTTATCAACCAAGCAGCTGCARTTGTCATTTTTATCGGAAGAGGAAATTACCTTTTCTTCTTTTATTGTGACCTGTATGTCCTATTCAGTTTGAAAAACAAAAGGAAGAAAAATTCAACTCTCTCTAGCTACACACACACATAAATGTAGCAGCATCTTTCTTCTGTTACCTTAATCTTCAAAAATGATTTGGATCAAAGGTTCCAATGTCCAATTTTGCAGTGTAGCAAATAGTGCAGAAGTACGGGGCATTCTGGTCACATAACAGGGAGAGCACTGTACAGTCTCTCTCATGTATCACTTTCTTTTTTAATAAGGTTGTACTGGCATTTTTTTTTTTGTTGCCAATAGAACAGTAAATTCAACCAAATCCCAGTGAATCCTGTTCAACTGTTCAAATCCCAGTCGAATGCTGAKGGCAGTTAACCAGCTCCGTCGTGTTGCTGGTAATTAGCTATTGCTGTAAATAAAACACACCACATATCTCACTGGTAACGAATGCTGGTGGTTTGGSGTTTGATTCTGTTTTGTTTTGAAACACAGGTGGTCTTTAGAAGCAAAGAGTTTATTCAGAGATCTCATACTGAGGTGCTAGTGATCCCAAGTGTAGGAATCTCCACTTTCATAACAGAATATGGGAGACAGATTAGTTTAAGTATAGCACGATAGCAGCCTTGGTGATGAGCATCATTACTGCGAGGCTGGTAGCCCCATTTCTAAGCATCGCTTTGGGAAGTATCCRTTACTGCTGTAGTGTTCGTCATGTCCTGTAGGCTTTTTCCTTGCAGTGCTGCTAAGGAGAGCCTGTTCCTTCCAACCTCATGAAGTTTGTGCAGCCATTGAAATCACAGCCCCAACAGATCCAAGCAATGACACTGCACATTTGAAGTCTGGCCCACAGGACAAAAGTACACTCAGTGCAATGCTTTTATGTTGCCACCTAAGGGGAAAAAAGAATTTTAATGGAAGAAAAAAAATCCAAATATCGCAGCTTCAGGAAAAAAAAAAACAACAAACATAAGTGAGGACTTAACTCTGACCTTTCTGTGCACCAAAGTCAATCAAATACAACCATAAGAAACTGGGCTTTATTATTTCCTTTGCTTCTAAAACTGCTCATGAACTTCTGTCTGGTGTCTTTTGGTGGGCACCTGTTTTGACTTTGTGGAGGATATGTTTTTAGGAAGTAGGTGCATTCCAGTGTGACCTGAGGCTGTGTGTACAGCACCGTGCTCCTCCTCCAGCCTGCTGGATATCCATAGTTTTGTGGAGGCRATTGCACCTACTGCAGCCAGCTGCTACAAACTGTAGCAATTAAGCAAAATACTTTTTTTCCCCCAAACATGACACTTTTTTTGACAGTATTCCCAACAAGTAAATACTAACAAGTATTTTGTCAAATATTACTAAGGTATTTTTATTGTTTTTTGGTAAGGTCACTGGGATTTTCAGTGATCTCCTAGCTTAAGATACCACTACCAGTTGTTTAYATCTTGAAGTGACTTTTATACTTGAAAACTAACCTCACAGAGGGGATGATACGAAAACTTATTTTGATAGAAGCAGTGCAGGGAAGCTGCTTTGACATAAATAGCTGAGGGGGCAAGGCAGTGTTCTGGTGGGGTGAGGGGTAGAAAATGGAGTAATTTTTTATCTGCCTCCTTTCATTGTGGGATTGGTGTCTTTTAAAACAGCGATTTTAACCTTATGGCTACTTAAATTTCCTGTTCTGTAAGTTGGTAGCTGCTTCATTTCCCAGATTAGAGCACAGTGATTTTAGCTAGCTGCACTTGAGGCATTTTCTAGAGGAGCGGTTAGCTTTGTGGAAGTCCCAAAGTCTTGCGAATTCTTCAAAGAAGTCTTTTGAATCAGAAAAAAATAGGGGCCAGTGTTAGGCCCCAGTGTTAGATAGTGTTAAAATTCATCTAATATTGAATACTTCAAGAACTCAGGTGTTTTGCACTTCCTTTTTATCCCTTGGGAAATATTCTCTAAGTGTACTAAGTCACACATCTGTTAAGCAAGATTCTGTTGTTACCGTCAGAACATGCAAAGATGCACAACACTCTTCATTTCTCATTCTTCTCAGTCAAAAAAAATACAGAAAATAAGATGCTTTTATTAACAGTGCTTACAAACCATTTCTGCAGAGTGAGTTGTGTTCTTTCCATAACAGGTAGGGTTTGCCAAGACATTAATTTGTGAATGGTTGGTAGGTAATGATGAATGTGTTGGCTAAAGTGTTCCAAAAATAAATTTGTTCAGTAAAACTAATGAAGATTGTTATGCTCTTGAGATTTTTTTTTTCTTTCCTTTGCTCTTGAGATTTTCTTTCCTATGCTCTTGAGATTTTTTTTTTTTCCTTTGTTTTTAAAGTACATATGTATAGACTTTTGAGGTGCATGGCCTACTTTGCATGCAGTACAATCCTTTTTCAGTAATAGAACTTGGCAATCTCAATATAAATAAAAATTAATACCCCCAAGACTCTCTGGAATACCTGAGTTTGCCTATAGATGCATTGCCATTCCATTTGTGAAAGTGTGGCAGCAAAGTGCAGGAATTCASCTCTGTAAAACTGTAAACGCTAGAACTTTCTGCTTAATTATGTCAGGTAYGTTTTATTGAGATTTTTGTTTCATGCCCAGCTGTTACTCTCTATTAGCTCCTGAGAAGCAATAATCACAGGTTCAGCACACAGCAGTAAGGAACTTCCTAGACTTTGGCGCAAGTAACTTCCTCCTTACTAAACCAAATTCTTCAAATTCTTTTACTGACCCATGAACAACATGATTTTTGAAGYGGTGTTATATATCTTAAATTCATTAAAAAATAATACTGTCTAAATAATACYTATATTGTGATTACTCAGACTGTGTGAGTTCAGTCTACTTCGGTATTTTCTGTGGTAACTATTTAAAAAAAAAAACCTTAGACTATGTAAAAATTAGCATTTTTAAGTTGATCTTCACCTTGACTTGAAAGACTGTCTACTTGTTATTGCATTATTAAAGGTATCTAAAATACTGCTTCATTTATTTATTTTTCCCTCATGTTCCAAACAGGTGCATCCTGCTTCCCCTTTTGGGAATGAAGCCCCCTCAGCAGAGCCTCTTCCTGCTCGTGGACTCGGTCGACGAGGGCTGTAACGTCTCGGAGGGTGAACAGACCTCGACGAGTTTGTCTGGGACAGTAGCAGAGCTTTTGGCCGGGCACTTTGAGTTCTTCCCTCCCTGGCTGCTCCTTCTGTGTTCCGCCCGCAAGCAAAGTAAAGCTGTTACAAAAATGTTTACAGGTGAGTACAGGCCAGAAAAAGTGGCCATTACCTGGTTCCCCGTGCCCTCTAAGGGAGAGGAAGCATTTACAGGATCCTTGATGATGGTTGAAAGCAGTGATGATGCTTATTTCCTAAACATGGTCATGACAGAAATGATAATGCTTGAAAAAAATACATGTTCCAGTTACCAAGAACTGTGGAAAGCTTAAATCAGCAAAGTATTTTGGAGATATATCATATCTTTACAATATACATCTCTTTATACATACATACATATACTTACATGTATTCACAATACAACTTTTAGTGGCTTTGAGTTTCTTCTTTCTTTCTTTTCATGCTTTGCTTGCCCTGAAGAGCTTTGAGACAGGGTAAACAATGTGTTGGTATTAAGCATATCTGCTCTATACACCCGTTTCTACAGTCTCAAAAGATTTTTCATATCATGTTAAAATCTCTCTTTTATTTTCAGAAAGCAGGGAATAACTGCCTGAAGGCAGAACTTGGGAGAGTAACAGTGTAGATTTGGATTCTTACAGTATATTTTTGGCAAAAGCTGCACAGTGAAGAATTCTTCACAACTTCTTTGTCCGGGCTTTACTATGTCACAAGAACATTTCTTCACCATAATGACATTTTTACTGCATATTTTCTGAATTTCAGTAAAAGGCAATATCTAGACTGGATTCCGGGCCAACGCATAAAGCCTGTGTGTTTTAAGGCAACAATTAGGACAAAACGGTGATTATAGAGCCCAGACCCATAGGCTTCCTCGTTTCCACAGTGGCAAAAGGTCAATGTGGTAATTGCATTTTGGAATGAAGCGCTGGATTAATCAGTGGCTGATGGGAACAGTGGTATTTGGGAGAACTGGAGAACCAAACAAAACTTGAGTAGTTTCATAGGGCTCCTTTGGATGCTCATACGGGAATAGTTTTGTCAAAACTTGGCTGATGGGGCACATTGTCATTGCCAAAAAAACAGACAGAACTTTCTTCAGGACCGTTTTATTTCCTTTCCATTGAATCATAGTAATATTGCAGACTAGTCCTTAAAAAATGCACTTGTTTTCTAAGTGCGTTTCCAGATGGATTTCTTGACAGGAAAAATTAGCAGAACTAATGGATATGCCTTTAAAATTTGATTTGATCGAGTTCTCATTTCTACAGGGAATGATTTGGTGAGTAGCATAATAAAGAAGTTGACTTGGCATATTCTAATGCCATCTTCATGGTGGAAAAGGTACAAATAAGAAAGAATAATCCCCAAATAATTGGACACAAGTTGAGATGAAATGTCAGCATTTATTCGTTGAGTGTTTTCTTTTCACTGTGATGGAAAACAGTGACCTTACAGTCAATGTGAGAGTGTCCCACTTAATGCGCTACTCAATAACTTCCCTAATTGCAGCGATTCTCAAGGCTGCAAAAAACTTAGTGCAAACTGATGTCAAGGTGGTGATTGAAGCTTCTTTTAACTTCAGATGCATAGCGATTTTGTGTTTGAAAACACAAGGTACATTGCTTTTGTTTTAGCCTGATAGAGTTGGACTGTCGTTAACACTTCTACTGAGGCAAACTCCTCTCTGTTGTTGAATTTGTGTGTTGCTGAGCGAGTGTTTTAAAGCTGATTTGTGTGGTGGACCATCAGAATTCAAGTCTTGTGAAGTGTTTTTTGCACTTGTGCTAGAATATAACGTGTTCTGCACTTTGGGACACTGTTACATTGAAATTCTCATGCTTCCAGTTCCTCAGCAAATACACTTTGACAAGCCTAACTATAACATGAGCAAAACCTTCACAAGTCTGAGCCCTATAATTTTTCTTCAGATGTGTTTCTTCTGTCTAAAGAGAAAAAAAAATCCTTTTTGCTGTAACTTAGTAAGATAGATTGGATTTTTTTTCAGCATCYTTTTAGGAAAATGAGTCCCATGTGTAGTTTTTTTGTGCTCAAACTTTTAAAGTAAGTTATGAAAGATATGCTCACCATATCTGATTTATTTATAATCAATTTATATCAGGTTTCATTTAATTTTTCATGTATTGAAAACTACTTCTAGAAATCTAATTAAATGAGAAATAAACCTCTTTCTTAGAAAGCTACTATAGATTATGAGGATGGGATTGCTGCCACAGCATGGTCCTGGTGCTGCTTTTTTGGGGGATGTCCAATAGAGATGAGTGTTCTGCAAGCTCGTCCCTAACAAAAATAGTTTGTACATGGAAAAAAGAGTCCAGTCTTTGGTCCTTTGGTCACAGTTCTCTTGCTGGTGCCAGGGGTCCTACCACCAGATACTGTGAAAATGAGAAAAGAAAGAAAGAGGTTTGTTCTCGTCCTGTTTGTGCCTTCACTTTTTTGGCAACTTATTCATGAAACCTGAATAATTCTTTACTGTCTGCATCTGCAGCAGCTCTTGTTCTGGGCCCTTGTGCATTCCAAGACTTCATAGTAGCACAATATGCTACAGATTTTTCTCCTCACTTCAAAATCTCAGCTTTCATTAATTTAAAGGGAGGGGGGAAAAAAAAGTATTTTTTGCCTCTTGTGGCTGCAGAGACAACCTCAGAAAAATATGAACCAAATGTAAATTGATGCCTGCATGAGTTTGCGGTCACCCTCCACAGTGAGCAGAACCCAGCCAATTGAGTGAAAAAGAAGGGGCACCGATAATGCGTGTCCTGCTGCCTCCTCCTGCGTGGGAACTGTCACCAGCTGCCACTTCCCGCCTGCTGGCTTTGCTCTTCCAGCTTTTCCTTATTKAGCCCTTTTTTCCTATGCATCCGTAATGACCCAGATCATCTCCCAGATTGTAGTCTGTCGTTGGCCAACAGGTATGGGCTATTGAAGAGTTACGTTAAACCCATTCTCTCTGACCTTTCGTTAAAATTTGCTCTGTAGAAGTAGTAGAAATACAAAGTTCCTTTATATTAACAGAAATATTCCTATACCCTGGAAGTAGCACAGAGCTTAGTGGTTTTTGTTCGTTATTTTAGAGAACCCAGAATCTCCTGCATGAGAGACCTTCTGACACACGTGCTGGTGCATGTGGACATTGCCTGGCAGGGAAATGTAGGTAGCATAGGTTTAATGCTAAATATTGCAAACAAAAGCAACAACAGCAACAAAAAATGTGTGTGGATGGCTTTAGACCAGCATCAGAGACGGCATAAGCTCCATTTACCTACTTATCCAGAGGCAAAGCAGATGATAGGTCATTACTTTTCCTCTTGTCCATTTATCCATCATTTAGATATTCTTAAAAGCTGACATTTATCCTAATGCATTCGGAATGAGAAAGTTTGGGAGCATCAGGCTCTCTAGTGCTTTCACTGTTGGCTGAGTTTAGCCCTAATGGATCTTTAAAATCATTCTCATAGCCTTTCCTAAAGTTAATAAGTGAGCCAGAATATGAAAAAGTTGGAGGAATGCAGTAAAAATCCTAACGAGCTTCCCTGCATCCAGAAGGTTGATGCTATTGGGTTTATTCGAGCTACTGTCAGTCACATTGGTGAGTCTTCAAACCAGTTGCCTGGTTTGGAGCTGAGCCTTTCCTTCTGACTTGTCGCCTCCAAAATATTAATTTCCTTGGGGAGAGACTGTGAGTTGTCCTCTATTTTTTTCATTTTCAATTGGAATTTATTCAGATAATTTCGTGTTGCTTTATAGTCCTTATGTTGGGTTTTGGCCATAAAAGCTGTTTGGTAGCTGTATAGTTGTAAAATCACTTCTCTATTCCTGTCTTTGAAAACATTTTCTCAAAAGGCAAACATAATTTTGGGACATCATTTGGGCAGACTTTTYCTCTATTAGCACATGGACATAATTTTAATCACTTGATATTTCCTCACTCTTCTCTGATTAAGTCTTTGAAAAAATGATACCAGGGAATATCCCTTAAATATTTCCTAATAGAAGTTCAGTGTGCCTTTTGAAGAAAACTTCTCCACTATACAGTTTTATTCTGTGTAAGTAAAGAGGGAAGATAATTATTTTTATGTGGACCGTTTTCAGTAAATCTGACTAATTAAGATTCAATGCAACAACTTGGACCAGTGAGAGGCACAGAATTCGGTCCAGGCTATTCCAGTGTCTCGAAGCATCTGCGGTGGATGTGATGAAATGTGGAATATAATATGCTGCAAACGTGCTAAAAGCTAACTGGGCTCCTTCAGCTTTCAGTGCTATTTACTCTGCTGGATGCATTTTGCACAGACGTGAATAAATGGCCATAGAAATTCCTAATTTAATACATGCTTAGACCAACAGTGTATATTTTTAATGTCAATATATTGCCATGGTTTTAATCATTTAGATTATCTTAAAGCTAACAATGCAGTTAAACAAGATGTGTCAAAGCCTATTTAAAATATATGCAATAAAATGTGTTTAGTTAGTATCTTAAAAAGGATATTTTTAAGTATTTAGCAGAGCCTCCTTGTCCTTGTTTTTAAGTTTGAAAAGGTTGACATGCTGTAGACTTTTTTTTTCTCCTTTGACTGACCCCAGAGCCTGCCAAGAAGTACATTTGGAACTGATTTGTTTACAGAGCTGCCAGGAATTCAGTAAATCAGGAAAATCCATATTGGAGCTGCTCTTGGGGTGAATGTGCTTTGAGAGATGTCTGCACAGCGCAGCAGGCAGGGCCGTGGGGCCGCCCTGCGGAGCGAGGCGGCTCGCGGGAAGGCAGCTGGAACGCAACGCGCTCGCTCCCCATGTGTTGGGATGCTGCTGGTCTGGGAAAAGGACTTCTTGTGTCTGGTGGGGCGAATAGGAGGCTTTGCAGCAGCTTTGCTGGGAAATGCAAGTTGACCACATTTAGGTAGATGCTCAGGGGAAAAAAAACCCAAACCACATCTTTATTCCCTTTCAAACTAGCAAGAGGAATTTCAGAGTTTTTATTAAGATGCTTTCTATGTATAAAGTCTTTCTTGTTTATTATAGAGGTGACTAAAATTAATATCCATATGTGTTCCAAAGTCTAATAGCAGTTTTATTCATCCCAATTCTTAGGGAGAGCCTGTTTTTTGGATATTGCAAAAATCTGTATGACTGTAGTATTACTGTTATTATACAAGCTTATCTTCCAATACAATATGTAAGATTTCACTGAGAAGGGTTATTTTGAAATATTCCAAAAAAAACCTTCGGTTTGGGTGAGAGTAGAACCAATCAAATTACTTGATCGAGTTCTGCTCTGAAGTGCTTGCCAATTTATTTGCTTGTCTGAAGTGTTTACACATTTGGCATGTCCCAGGTGAGTACAGAGTGGAGTGATAGTCCCGACTGTAACATGGAAAAAGTAATGATACAGCCTCGTGGGGTTTTTTTTGTTTGTTTGTTTGTTTGTTTGTTTGTTTTTTTTAATCTTTTTTCACCACCAGGATTTCGGGATGGCTGCCACACACATCTGTCGAGGAGGTTCTTATTTGGTGGGACATAATAGACTGCTGTATAAAACTGATAAAGCATTTAAGTTATTTAAACAGGATGTAAGTATGTAAGCAGGAAAGATTCCCAAGAATCCCAGAGTATGGGATTGACATGAAAGACTGGAGATATCACAAGGAAAATGATTTACAGTGAGATGCATTCAGAAGTCTGCAGAGCCTCATGCATACTTATATGCATGAGATATGAGGTTTGCATAGTAGAATACAGCATATTTTASTCAACTGGGTAGTAAAAACAATGATTTATGCCATACTGCAGGTCAAGTTAGGACATTGCTAGAAGTTGTGATAAATTATGGTGGATAAAGCTGGTTCTTTGTTATTTGGAGAGCTAAAATAATGTCCCTGTACAATAAAGAGCAATCACCCAAAATCTTGTTTTCTGTCTCTTTACCTTCTCATTCAAATATCTATAAGAGGGACACTGTTGTTAGTCTTAGTGTGAAAAATGTCTGTCTGGTCCTACAGGATTATTTTATTTGGAGGAGCGGCCTACTTTTGTTTTACTGATTCAGCCCTGTTTAGATTCATATATTTACTGTAACTAATCAAGTAGGATACTACAGCAGTAACATCCCCAGAACTTGCCCCTTYGTTGTAGTGTGTTACATTTGTACCGTGCTAATGGAGACTAAAGAATTAAGAGTGAACCTAATTCAACATTGAGGAACTTTACTGAAGGCATTCGGGAACAAACACAGTGCTTAATTTTCAGGCTGTTTTCAGTTAAACACTCATGACTGAGCAGTCTGATCCATACAAYAGTTAAATAAAAATAAAAACGTTGATAAGAAAATGACGCTTTTTAAAAAACTGTTCGGTAGAGATGAAGCCTGCACTGAACTGAATGGATTACTAGATAATTGCTTTTCCTTCAGTATAATTTGGGGACCAGTAACTGCTTTTGGTTTGAAAAGTGAATTTTTGTGACTGTCTTAGCTGACTGTAAGGGCAACTGCAAGTTGCTGTCCTGGTACATGTGATCTAAACCTGCAGGAGCAAGGTACAAATCTGTCCTAAATTACAATATTAAGCTCAGTAGTTTAAGTTGCTGTTTCAGTAAACAGTGGTTTTCCTGTTTTAAATGTTTTAAACAACAGAGATCCACTGTGTAATCCATGTTACATCCACTGTGTAATCCATGTAACTATAATGTTGTTTATATGCTCTGTTCTGTCTCTCTGCCTCGTTCTTGAGAGCTGTCTTGCTACCAGAGTGGCCCTGGAGACTGTTCTTCAGCTGCTTCTAAAAATATTTCTGCAAGGATAACACACAGAGTCTGTGTATTTATATATACGTGTGTGTGTGTGTATGTGTGTGTGTGTGTGTGTGTGTATGCATCTAGGGAGGAGCCAACCCCAGTGTACATATACATGCACAAAATAATTTCCCTTCTTTTCTTGCAAGTGCAAACAGGTTGGAATAACAATGGGATCATAAGACTGTGAGAAAACTTGCACAATGAGTCACCTACCTAAGAGCTAGGGTGACTGTATGCGATACAGTCTTTATTTGGAGAATAATATAATAATCAGCAGGGTTATAAAGATATTTAATGCTATTTTTAAGTATCACTCTTCATCATAAAGGCTTTAGAAAGAAACTAAGACAATTAGTTAGTCATTTGTTATATACATTTTGTCATACCTGTGAACCAAGTGTGCATGATCTTGTCTACAATTTATTAATGTATTGGTTGTCTTGATCTAAATAGCTAAAATTATTTAGAGGAACAGTGCTACCTAAATTAGAAAAAGGATTATTCCTTTAATTACATAATAATACTTAATAATGTTATTTAGGTTGCAGTTCTGGCTTTGCTTTTTTGTTTTCGCTTAGGTGGTTAGTGTTGTTCAAGGCACACAACACGAGTCAGTCATTTTGAAAACTTTCTCCTTTAGTAAAACGGTAAAACGCATTTATTTTTCAAGTAGATTATGATAAAACAATATCTGTATCTATTAAAGTGCTGTTAATACAAATTTACATTCATTATCTGTACATGCAAAATACATAGTTGTGGCTGTTTCCTACCCAGAAGTATTTCTCTCTTCCTTTAGTTTTTAGTTTTTCTTCTTTTCAACTTTGAGTCAAACTTTCCATTAAAACTAGGTCAAAAATAAGCAACTTTCTTCTCTTCTGACAGGTTTTCGGAAGATAAGCCTGGATGATCTGCGGAAGGCCTACATTGTGAAGGATGTGCAGCAGTATATCCTGCACCGGCTGGATCAGGAAGAAGCTCTGAGGCAGCACCTCACCAAGGAAACCGCAGAAATGCTGAACCAGCTTCACATCAAAAGCAGCGGGTGCTTTCTGTACCTGGAACGTGTCCTGGACGGCGTCGTGGAGAATTTCATCATGCTGCGGGAGATCCGCGATATTCCAGGGACGTTGAACGGCCTCTATCTTTGGCTTTGCCAGAGACTTTTTGTGCGGAAACAATTTGCCAAGGTGCAGCCTATCCTGAATGTGATTCTTGCGGCGTGCCGGCCCTTAACCACCATGGAGCTGTATCACGCCGTGTGGACCAAAAACATGACGCTGACCTTGGAAGACTTCCAGCGCAAATTGGATGTGCTGTCAAAAGTCCTCGTCGATGGTCTTGGAAATACAAAAATCTTGTTTCATTACAGTTTTGCGGAATGGCTGCTGGACGTAAAGCACTGCACGCAGAAATACTTGTGTAACGCAGCCGAGGGGCACAGGATGCTGGCCATGAGTTACACCTGCCGAGCAAAGGATCTAACACCTTTAGAAGCTCAAGAATTTGCCTTGCATCTCATTCACTCCAACTTACAGTTAGAGACCTCCGAGTTGGCCTTGTGGATGATCTGGAACGGCACGCCTGTCAAGGACTCCCTGTCCACCCTGATTCCTAAGGAGCAAGAAGTATTGCAGCTGCTGGTGAAAGCCGGCGCTCACGTCAACAGTGAGGATGACCGCACGTCCTGCATCGTGCGGCARGCTCTGGAAAGGGAGGATTCCATCCGCACCTTGCTGGACAACGGAGCCTCGGTAAACCAGTGCGACTCCAACGGGCGAACGCTGCTGGCCAACGCGGCRTACAGTGGCAACCTCGATGTGGTCAACCTGCTCGTTTCGAGGGGAGCCGACCTGGAGGTCGAAGACGCCCATGGGCAAACAGCTCTCACCTTAGCCGCTCGGCAGGGGCACACCAAGGTGGTCAACTGCTTGATCGGGCGCGGTGCCAAYGTCAACCACACGGATCACGACGGCTGGACAGCGCTGCGGTCCGCGGCGTGGGGCGGCCACACGGAGGTGGTGTCYGCCCTCCTGTACGCCGGGGTGAAGGTGGACTGCGCAGACGCAGACAGCCGCACGGCGCTGCGGGCCGCGGCCTGGGGGGGACACGAGGACATCGTGCTGAACCTGCTGCAGCACGGCGCTGAGGTGAACAAAGCTGATAACGAGGGCCGGACGGCGCTCATCGCGGCGGCATACATGGGGCACAAGGAGATCGTGGAGCACCTGCTGGACCACGGTGCGGAGGTGAACCACGAGGACGTGGACGGGAGGACCGCGCTGTCCGTGGCGGCGCTGTGCGTGCCGGCGAGCAAGGGCCACGCGTCCGTGGTGAGCCTGCTCATCGAGCGCGGCGCCGAGGTCGACCACTGCGACAAGGACGGCATGACGCCGCTGCTGGTGGCCGCCTACGAAGGGCACGTGGACGTTGTCGACCTGCTCCTGGAGGGAGGAGCTGACGTGGACCACACGGACAACAACGGCCGCACGCCGCTGCTGGCAGCCGCCTCCATGGGCCACGCGTCGGTTGTGAACACGCTCTTGTTCTGGGGCGCGGCTGTCGATAGCATCGATAGCGAAGGGAGAACCGTGCTGAGCATAGCCTCTGCACAGGGCAACGTGGAGGTGGTACGGACTCTGCTGGACAGGGGGCTAGATGAAAACCACAGAGATGACGCAGGCTGGACCCCTTTGCACATGGCAGCTTTTGAAGGTCACCGGTTGATCTGCGAGGCGCTTATCGAACAAGGTGCTAGAACAAATGAAATCGATAATGATGGCCGTATTCCTTTCATTTTGGCTGCACAGGAAGGCCACTATGATTGTGTGCAGATTTTACTGGAAAATAAATCCAGCATCGATCAGAGAGGCTATGATGGGAGAAACGCTCTCCGGGTTGCTGCTTTAGAAGGTCACAGAGATATAGTTGAGCTGCTGCTCAGCCACGGAGCAGACGTAAACTGCAAAGACGCCGATGGCCGACCCACGCTGTACATCTTAGCGTTAGAGAATCAGCTCACGATGGCTGAGTATTTTTTAGAAAACGGTGCGAACGTAGAAGCGAGCGATGCTGAAGGGAGAACAGCCCTGCACGTGTCCTGCTGGCAGGGCCACTTGGACATGGTGCAGGTGCTGATAACGTACCACGCCGACGTGAATGCCGCGGACAACGAGAAGAGATCCGCTCTGCAGTCGGCTGCTTGGCAAGGGCACGTGAAGGTGGTGCAGCTTCTAATCGAGCACGGGGCCCTGGTGGACCACACGTGCAATCAAGGTGCTACGGCGCTGTGCATCGCGGCGCAGGAGGGGCACATCGACGTGGTGCAGATACTGCTGGAGCACGGCGCCGACCCGAACCACGCCGACCAGTTCGGCCGCACCGCCATGCGTGTGGCGGCCAAGAACGGACACTCCCAGATCATCAAGCTGCTGGAGAAATACGGGGCGTCGACCTTGAACGGCTGCACGCCGTCCCCGGTGCACACGATGGAGCAGAAGCCCCTGCAGTCGGTCTCCTCCAAAATGCAGTCGCTGACGATGAAGTCCAACAGCTCGGGGAGCACGGGCGGAGAGGCGCAGCCCGGCGTGCGCGGCCTGTCCAACGGGCCCGCTCACGCCTTCAGTTCCCCTTCYGAGTCGCCCGACTCCACGGTTGACCGCCAGAAGTCGTCTTTGTCGAATAACTCCCTGAAGAGTTCCAAAAATTCCTCTCTCCGTACCACGTCCTCGACTGCGACCGCTCAGACGGTGCCCATCGATAGCTTCCACAGCATGTCGTTCACGGAGCAGATCCAGCAGCATTCCCTGCCGCGCAGCAGAAGCAGGCAGTCCATCGTGTCTCCCTCGTCCACAACCCATTCCCTCAGTCAAAATCACAACTCTCCGAGCAGCGAATTTGAGTGGAGCCAAGTAAAACCCAGCTTGAAATCCACTAAAACAAACAAAGCGGGGAAGACGGACAACTCCAGCAAATCTGGGTCGGGTGGAAAGAAAGGAAAGCAGAGTAGTTCCTCTCAGCCAAAAGTGCTGGAGTATGAAATGACTCAGTTTGATAAGCGAGCACCCATTGCCAAATCGGGGGCAAGCGTGCCCCACAAACCCGTGCCAGCAGAGCCGCAGTGCAAAATTCTGGTCCCGCCTGCCCAGCAAGAAGTCGGCCGGTCTCAGCAGCAGTTCCTCATCCACCAGCAGAGCGGGGAGCAGAAGAAGAGGAACGGGATTATGACAAATCCCAACTACCACCTTCAGAGCAATCAGGTTTTCCTTGGTAGGGTTTCTGTGCCGCGCACCGTGCAGGATAGAGGGCATCAGGATGTGTTGGAAGGCTACCCATCCGCGGAGACAGAGCTCAGCCTTAAGCAAGCCTTAAAACTCCAGATCGAAGGCAGTGACCCAAGTTTCAACTACAAGAAAGAAACGCCCTTGTAAAAGGTAACCCACCCCGTCACGAAAGAATCAAACGTGTGTGTTTAGCCGTGTGCGTTTTAAATAAGTATAAAATATATTTCGTTGAAGTATGTCATCGTAATTGCCTTCTTACTGAGATATTAAAACCGTAACCTAGCAGGCATTTGTTTGGTTGTCCTTATAGGAGTTGGATAACCATGACATTTGCTGCTGAATTTGGATTGGTCAAATTTTGCCCCACGTATATAACTGAACTCTAATTACCTTTTGGAATATAGGGCACCTCAGGAATTTTCAAATGTGTTATCTGAAACACACAGTCACCAGTGAAATCCTGCCTATAGAAATTCTGTCTGTATCGAACGTGTAGTCATACTTGCAAAAAGGCTTTTCAGTAAACTTTTGGTGATTCCTGCTTGTTAGAAACCTCCATTTTACTTTTCTTTGACTTCAGCTTGGAAACATTTTCAAATGCTTTAGCTAGCAGAATTATCTACAAATTTAAAAGTTGAAATATGACCTGAGGCAATATTTTTTCTATTTCCATTACTGTGAAGTAACTGTTCTTGAAAAGAGATGGTGCACCTCCCAGGAAGATTAGATCTGTGTTACGGTACTAATTTTCTTCAGTTCAGACCTTCTGCAGTTCTTAAGAATAAGATAAGAAAATCAATGAAGTTCGTTTTGATTTCTTACTTTCTTTCCAATGCCCAATTTTGTGCTGAGAACGGAATATTGTGTAGCTCTTTCAAACATTTATTGTCAGCRAGTCAGCTGAAGTTGAACTAATTTTCTCCCTCATCCTGATGCACTTTGTTATCTTTTTTAAGGTATTGGAAATGTTTTAATACCATTATGAATTTGAATTTTAAAGAMGCACCATCTTTATGAAATGCATATATTTTCTCATTTTTTATTTCTGGAAAGGTGTTTTTTTTGTTTGTGTGAATCCTGCATTTCTGACAGACCAGACTGCTGCTCTTCAGAGCAAAAATGTTCTCAATAGCTGACTCAGTTCTGCCGCAAGTCATCAAAGACTGCGGCTTTTTTAGGACAGTTGCAGATGTCTCAGAAAGCCCAAATGAGAGATTTTTGAGCTGTCAAAAACACGTAGACTGTGTCTGTCCTCAAGTGCCCTGGAAAGAGAGCGCTCTTCAGTGCAATGTGCTCGTCTAGGTTTAGCTGAGATCTCCTGCGAGTTTTAGGAAGTTGCAATGTTGTGTAGGACCTGAAGACGTTTTCTTGTGGTTAGCATTTTAGTTGAATCAAAATGTTTAAAATAAATATTCTGAAAAAGCTATATTCCAGATCCTGTAGGGTTTATAAAATACAAATATTGGCATTACTTTCCTAAAGGGTGAGGTGAACTCTGCAGCCAGCTGATGTGCAGAGGCAGAACTTTGGGAGCAGGGATTTGGGATAGGTGGGTGACRGGGCATGGGCCTTAGCTCTACATGGTCTCCAAAATGGGATTCAAATTATTCTGTAATTTTTTTTCCTGCCATCGTGGGATATATGAAAATATATCATTAATAGTTGTGATTTATAACTCCTCTATGTCCAAGCCTGCTTTTCAGTGTTAGCTTTCATCATGTTACAATAGTGATTTGACCTGACCTGTCATCCAAAGACCAGTGCTGTTTGGGAGCACAGATAAAACAGTCCCTTTTGCACACTCTTCAGCATTTTCYATCTTGGTTGATTGTAAAATATAAACAGAAAACATAAAAATTGGAAGAGGACACATCCAGTTTTAAAGCTCRCGTTAGGCTTTTCCTTTCTTGGAGCAAGTAGTGTCCTTTGGAAAGGGCAGGGTGTATTTGCAGGGGGTCCCTGCTTGTGCACAGAGCGGGAAGGTGACCGATTCCGCACGCTCTCTAGCTGCCGACGTTGCTGCACCTCTTCACCCTGAATCAGAAACCACCTCGCTGTCAGGCGGACAACACTGCGCCAAGGAGTGTTTCCCATTCCCATGCCATGCTAAGGAACATTCCAAAACTTACCGTTCTTGTTTTGTACTTCCAGGTGAATTCCACGACACCGCGGAGGGAGGCGGCGCTCCTGCTCGGAATGGTCGGTCGGCTGGCTGCGATGAAAGCACACAATGCCTCTTCAGTCCACCTAGAAATTTAAGAATGTGATTATTACAGTGCAGTTACCTTAATTACTGTAACGTGCCTCCATTTTTAAGGCTGCCTTCTCAGTATAACCCTCTGTGCTTCAGAAGTTTATTTTGTGTACTTTGTATTTAACACACCGAATGAGCACTTTTTGTTTTGTTTTGTTTTGTTTTTAATTGCAGAAAGAYATTTGCTGTGTTTCTCTGACAACAGCCGAAAATTGTAAGAACAAGGAATTCTGATCTCTTTTTCAGAATGCTTGGAAGAGGTGCATGTGCCACAGTGAACTGCGTAAGCAGAGGCGGTGCTTTTTGTATTTATTTTCCTGTGGCTAAAGAAAATAAGCAGTTTGTCACACTTGCATTGCTGTAATGTATGGTCACTTTCCTGTGTACTTCACCAAGTTCTCTCCAATACAAATCTTGTGACAGTATTTTATAAATACTGTACTTGTGTGTTTTGTCTGTACGATAGCTGTTCAGTGGCAGCGAAAGGGTCCGGCCGCGACCATCCGCGGGACCTCTGGGATTGTTGTGAAACACGGAATGCAGTATGTGGCATTGCAGCACCGGATCGGGATGGCAGGCTGTGGCCGCCRAGAGCGATAGGCACATTTGGGCTTGGACACCCGATCTTAAATAGTCTTAATTATTGTTATGGTAATGAAGTAACTTAATATGGGTATGTCTTAGGTGCTAAGTAAAAAGGGTCTGGTCCTGTCTTCATGTGTATTTCCCACAGTAGAAACAGTCAGCTCTTTATTTTTCCAGGTGCAAGGACTCTGTTGAAAATGTCAATAATATTGACAAGTGCACGGAAGATACAGAAGCTTTGTTAATTAGGCTGAGAGAATATGCAGTGAGAGTATAATGGGAAGACAAAAGGTTAGTAAACCCTTGGCTGTGGAGTACAGAGATTACTGAGTTGGTGCTGTCTTGAGGTGGTAATTTTGTATAGCACAAATTTGTATGGATGTAGTTACTGCTCCCAGTCCTCAGCTGGACTGTGTGCAGCCAGTATGAGGATGCCTRTACCTGGAGCAGGGTTATCAGGAGCCTGGATGGTCCAGCTATAGGKAAGGGGAAGCTGGTTCTCCCCTCTTAGCAAGGAGGGAACCTGTGCTTGTGTAAAGGAGGGAAAAATCCAGGCCGTTGTATGTGAGAAGTGAACAGTGTATGATTTGTTTTTTCCTTTGAATGTGCATAACTTACTTGCACTGCTGTATGAGTGAAAGAATGAAGCAAGTGATTATTTTCTCCTAAAAATGCAAGCTATATTCTGCTATTCACCATTACACAGCCTTACTCTTTAGAAAATAAGGCTATTTTTATACATGAGCATTTCTTCTCAAGGGTTGATTTTCATCTTTTTCATGCTCTTAATTCTGATCATTCCACAAGTAAGATAATAAAAAGCTGAGGTTATTTTTCAGAGAGGATTAACGAGATGTATGGCTATCCTTAAACTTTGATAAATGCCCCCTGGATGTCTATCTAGTACATACTCAGAGTCACTAAAGGGTTCGATGTCTTGTTATTATGGTTGACCATCATTAGAACATTTTTGAAGTTAGGTTTTGTTGTTGTTGTTGTTGTTTAATATCCTGCCTCTCCATTCTTCACTTGCTACTAAGTGTAAAAAGGAAATCTTTTATAGTGAGGCATTCAGTGCATAGTAAAATTCACATGTTAAAAGTTGACACGCAGCAATATTAATTATTCTGARTGTTTCATGTATTGAATCTCTTGTCCCCGTGGGACAATTATAAAACCAACGTAACAGGAGTCTTGCAGAATGGCCTTAAGAGAGTTAGTGGTTAAGTAAAGAGAGAGTACCAAAATGTTCTCAGCAAACTTATTCTGAACCTCAAGTACAGTACACTTGCAATACTCTGCAAGAATAAGACTTTTCATAGTTACTAGATGTATGTTTTGTTCTGTAGAAAGGGGTCCCTGAATGCTGACGTTCTTCTACTGACCTTGACTGTCATTGGAATTATATTTATTTAATTTTATTGTGTTGTTATAAATGAACCTTGTGAACAGAGGACGTAAAAATATGGCCGGTTTCACAAGGGGCTGCGGTTTCTAGATAGCCTGATGGTTTGTGTGTGAATAATATTTACAYTTGAAACATTTAATGGGGAAGCCTTATATCCCCCCTACATCAACTGAAAGCAGATCCACTGAAAATGTTTTGAGAACGAAATAACAGTTAAAGATTTTGGGCATCACTTTGGAACAGGACATGAATGGCTTTAAAAAATCAGATTGTTCAAAAGGTCTGAGGCATTCCACGTTGCTCTTGCTTGTGATTTTTAATGTCATTTGTGAGGTTTCTGTATACAAAGAAAAGTTGCTGTTCCCCCAGTTGTTCCTGTCTGCTCTTTCACATCTGTACAGGCGAAGGGAGGCGAATGGAGTTGCATAGCTGTGACAGCACAGTTTCTTCCATCAACGTAACAATGCTCACAACCTTAAAAAAAAACTGAATAGAACACGAATGCTGTTTCTCTTCACATTTCACTGATCCTTTCAAGGTCATCTCCACAAGGCATCTACTCTCCTTCATGGAAAAGCTAGGAAAAAGAGGGTTTTGTGAACACTAATATCAGTACTGTGTGCATGTGGAGAAGCTCTTCAAACAAAAAATGCATTAAGGGGTATTGAGGCACAATGATGCATTTTTTTGTCCTCTCTGTGATCAGTATTGAAAGCATTGCCATTTATTTGAAATTAAAAAGATATTTTCCCTCATCAATTACTCTGCTATGCAAACATCTGTTATGCTTAATATGCCCCACCTGAACTCCTCAGTTAACTTGGTTTGCAGATAGACTGTTTTTCTYGGAGTGGGTTGTAAATAGCCTTTAATGTACATTGAATGAATTTCACATTGTAAAATTTTTATTTTATTCCTTGTATTATATTAAGCCAAAATCCCTGTGTATATGAAAGTGCATAATAAATATATTTGCTTTTCAGCAGACATCTAACTGTTTTAATTTGACTACCTGACTTCTTGGGACGTTTCAGGGAAAGCTTGTAAAACTTGATGAACATTTGTGCAGTGCTTAGTGAGACACAGTGTGTGTAGCAGTAGGCAGTCTGGGCTAGCAGAACTGAGACCTTGGTTCCTACATCCCTGCTTATCATCTGATTTTCTTCCCATTCCTCTGTGTTAACCCGAGCATTTGCAGGAAAAGATACAGTGTTTGYTTGAAATGATGTTTTTCTGAAATACATCAAGACAACCAACAAGTTAAATATTTCAGCTGCTGTTAAGCTTTTACCACTTCCAATGTGTTTTAAAAGTATCTTTCTTCAGACTGTTTCTGCAGTTCAAGTAAAAGTTTTCTTCCTGCCGCTGCCTGCTCATCTTTCTTGAACTTTTTATTGAAAAAGGAGGAACACTAGAAGGGAGAAGTTTTCCGGTCATTGCCATAATCCCATTTCTCCCTGTAATCTTGTCCCGTTTCCATTTTTATTTGTATACTAATCGTGATTTCTTGGCAGGGCATTTTGAGCAGGGAGGAAGAGTTTGGCTCTTTGCCTTCTGCACGTGATGATTCAGGCTTACCTCCATGTACTCTGCTTCACACTGACTCCAGCAGCTGGTGCTCCTGCATTGAGCCATTTGTAAGGTTAAGGGAATGACAAAATCAGTAACTAGTCACTTGTTTTCTGTGTGGTATTTGTGTTTTCCCACAGTAAGTATTGACTCACTCCTGATAAGTTCTTTGTCTGAAATAACAAAGTACAACGTATATTAGTTCGCTGGATGTCTTCCTCAGTGGCAAGGAATTATTTTCAGTGAATTAATCTTTAAATAAATTGTATTGTGTTCTGCAGTCACATTTTCATGTAAACACTGTAATATTGAAATCAAAAATTTTAACACCTATTTTTAATCCTTTATTGTACGGAGTAGAAGCAGGATGGATTATGCTTCAAATCTTCTGTGAGGTCTTTACAAGAACTTGGCTTGTGTTACATGTGTTTTCTAAAGGAAAGCCTGGACTAGTTGGCACAGTGAACAAATGCAAAGCTTTCCAATGGTGGAGACCCCTTGCGAGACATTGATGAGAATTTGGCATTGATCTCAATCCTAACCATTTTATGCTAAAAAAAAGAATCCCAAAATTAAGTACAGGTCTGAGAAATCTACTTGGCAAATCATTTTATTGAAGTATCCAAAACGCTATGCAAACAAATTGACCTTTATCGTGAAAATTTAGATTAGTGCTATACCAGAAAAACCTGCGCTGTTCTCGCTTTTATTCTTTTAAATTTTTATTACACCAGCTGCATCACAGAACTACAATTAGAGATGAATTTTAATCCAGAGAAAAATAACTTCTAATGAATTGTCGCAGTTTTTTTGTTTGCTTGTTTCTTATCTTCAGGGAGTTGATTATGTTCTGTAGTTGTTTCCGATGGATTAAGAGCATGGAAGGGTTTTTGAGGAGACTTTATTTTTTTTTTTTTCCTGGGACTGTTTAGCTCATCTTTGAGTTGAGTCTGTTCTGAATTTGCTTTATGTGTCTTGATCCAAATATTACCATAGGAGACTGCCAGAGCTGCAGCAGCTTTTGACTGTTTCTTCTCTATACACTTGAAAAACCTGGGAAGTGGGGAGGATGAAGCAGGAAATGGCTATAGCGGATAGAGCTAATCAAATATTTTCCAAAGGAAAAATAATTGCCACATTTTAGAACCCAAAAGGTTTCCAGAAATTATCGCTGGTTTAACTATTTCTTTTTTGAGCTGAAGCACAGTCAAAGTTTCAAGTTTTTAAGCCTGAAAGSCCGTTAGTAGGTGGGTTTTGAAACTCCAGCCAGAAGGCAGTCCACAAGGAAAGCACATCCAGAGCCGCTGGATGTATTGGATAGATTGCAAGTTAGACCAGRAGTGCCTTATCTTTGCTATGGAACTGTGTTTATTTAGAACATCAACTTTTATTTCTAGGAAAAAAAAAAAGTATTTCACAAGAAACTTGTAGAGGAAATTATTCTTTTACAAAAAAAAAGAGGGTATTAGCCACTTGTGACTAGCCTCTTTAGCAGGAGTCCAGCCTTTAGTTTCCAAGTCTGCAATTGTGCTCAGAATCGTTCTTCATGCTAGTCTGCTGCAGAAGGTCTTCTGCTTTCTTTGTTACTGGCTTATTTTAAATGGGCCACACTCCAGAAACCCTCAGTTCAGTCTCTTTATTATCCTGACATTTTTTGCCTGACGACAGAAGATGAAAAGTCTGGCTTGCTTACCACAAAAAGTGACAGCCCCTTTTTAAATGGTGGTTTTCAGCTTGTGGTCTGCAAAACTGCTGTGATTGAGGAATGAAATATAAGGGGTTTGTGAAAAGGTAACAAAAAAGCCCCACAAACCTATGATCAGAAAGCCTGGATTCGTAAGGGGAGCTGCCCATCCTTACAACATGTTTGGGGCTTTTGCAAATCAGAAAGCCACAGCTCTATGATTTCAGCTAAATACAGTAACCAGTTTAAGCCTTGAAATCTTTGATTTCCAAGTTGCCTTGAGCATGACCAATAATGCAAAGCTTTGAAAACTGCTGTCCCATAGGCTTAATGCAGCTTCTGCAGTCAAAACTTAGCACTTGAATTATGATTTGCTTTAAAAATACAATTATCTTTCCAGTGAAAATCCTTTCATTGCAGGTCCAGGATGGAGCATAAAGGCTTGCAGCCAAGGAGCGCGTGTATGTAGATAAGCTCCTCCCGAATGTAAAGCTGGTCTTCCCAAACACGACACAGAAGCGTGGTGATCAGATTCGCTGGTGAGGAAGAGTCACAATTAAGTTAATTTAGAGTAGATGTTCCTAATATTTTCATTTCACTGTATTTTCATTTGACCTTATCCTTCCAGTAAAGGTACAAGCTTTCCTTTATTAACCATAAGAGGAGTAATGATCTATCCTACAGATCCGTATTGATAAAGATGGACTGTTTTCTTGGTTGTTGCCAAAAAAGGCAGGAGTTTTTCTGATATATCCTTTGCAAGATGAATGGTATCCTCATTAAATGAGCTTGCAAGCAAAGAACCTTTTCCTTCTGGATTACTTTATAGCTTCCTTGATGAAATTACTTCCCTAAAAATACCAGGACTCCAGAAACGAAGTTCTGGCGACAGTACAGAATAAAGAGAATTTTTACTTCCTTTSTTTTATATTATTTTCAGCTTGCATCTCTTAAGGGGAAAAAGAATAGAAAATGGTTTTTCGGGTAAGTAATAGAATCCATTTTTTTCCCATCATGAGTTAAGCAATATTCATCAACTCAAGGACACTTTTTAAAATTTACAGTTTTGTTGAAGGGTACTAAAGGCAGAGTGGACCTTTAGTATGATTTGTTCTACCTTCTCTCATTATACTGGTCATTCACTTCGCTATTGTATTCTTCTTCAAGTACAGAACAGTCTTGCTCAGCACTATGACTGGACAAAATGCAATGCTACAGTGCTTGAAATTGCTTTAATAATAATAAGAAATATGATGTTGGTGCTTTTATATGTTGCTCTTCTCTAAGCTATTACTTTTTTACCAATAAATCCCAAAGCACTCACAGAAATGCCAAGTAGAAAATTGAGATAAAGAAACGTGTTAGCTCTCTCAGTTACTTAGGTCCAAAACGGACAGGAACAGCCCTTGGGTTTCTCCCAAGGGTTAGTGCAGAGCACTAGGCAGTTTTTCCTCCTTGAATAACCTATTCTTTGGCATTAATTCATCTCCTTTTTTCAGTTGCTCTTCCTGCACTTTTCGGCTGTCTGCCCAGCTGAGTGCAGCCAGCTCCAGCTCCTTGGGCAGCCGTTTGAGCTGTGTCAGAAATGACTCAGCCCGCGTTTGGACGCCTCGCAGACAGCAGATTTGATTAAGCTGGGCAAGGTCCCGCTTCACCGCAAGCTGTGTCTTCCAGGCTGCATCTGCCATGTGCTTGCCTAGCGTGGCGTGGGAGAGCACTCACCAACCTCCGTGCATGTCATTTGGCCACTGCAATCAGGCCCTCGTGTTCTGGTACCAGTTACTCCTGGGGTAATATTCTGCRTTGAATGGAAAATGAAGCAACATGAATGTTTCTAAAGCTCTCAGAAGATTCAGCATCTCCCTTGCGCCTTAGTTGAGGTTCAGTCTTTCGACACACTCATAATCTCTCTTTCTTTTTTGAATACYATAATTTATAGTTATTCAGGGTATTTGGAGGGAAGATCTCATATAGGCACAATGTTGAATAATAGACATTGTTCAACAAGCCTCATGGTACCAAGCAGTTTGCATAACTTTCAAGTTACACTTTCCTGAAGGGAGGAGAGCAGAAAGCAGTTTGTGATGCACCATTGGAGAATRAGTTCTCCTTACAGGGGAGAAAACATGGAGGGAAAATGGTTCATGCAATAGAAGTCTTCATTACAAAATCACTGACACATCTGAAAAGCTTTTTTTTTCTTTTTGTTAGAACAAACCTCAGGATTATTAGTGGATACATAATTAAGAGTAATGCTCTTCATTCGTCCACAGAAGGTGTTAGGTGTAGGCCTGGGATGGGGCAGAACTGCCTTTACTCTGGCTCCTTTGCAATGTTTGGCCCAGTAGCAACTTAGTTAAATCAGTCTCCTTGTCTTCTGTTGTGATTTCCCAAAAGAGCACTGTATAAAATTGTTTTTAAAATGATTCTGATAATTAATTTCTTAATGTGTGAAACTAATGAACAAAACTATTCAGGGACACTGTTATTTACATGAAGTGGAGACTCCATTCCTGAGGAGCTGCCCTGATTTCCATACAAGAGTACAGTTCCCTTCACTTCAAGGCGAGCTGGCAGAATCCAAGCCTAAATTGATAGGACATTGCTTTCTGGCACACACTGCCAGCTCATTTGCATGAAGTCTATTTTTATAAAGACGAAGGCTTCCCTTTTGCCAAAATCAGATGAAGTAAGAACAGCCATTTCAATAARAAAACCAAGGATCCATCCAGCCCCGCAACCTGTGCAGTAGCTGATACCAGATGCTGAGGAAAGAATGTGAGAACTAAGTAAAATTTAATGATTTTTTCCTCCAGCAATTTTTTTCCTCCAACAATTTGTGGTTCAAAGATTTCCAAGCCCAGAGGCAGTTTTAGCATATTATTTATTATATATTATTTTTAATATATTATACATTGGTCAGTATTAAATTGGATAGAAACAAGTGGAACAGATGAGGAAAGCTCATTATAATTTTTTAAAAGTGTTTGATATTTATTCTTTAGGGGTAAGCAATTCAGTCCCTTAACACAAGTTTTGATCACTAAGCAGATTTATTCCAAAGCTGGTATAAATCTGTACCTACAAAGCTGTGTATGTTTAAAACAATCTTGTTAGCTGTGGATGAAATGTAGGGCAGTTCAGATTCATATTAATATTGCAAAATACAAAAGTTAAAATTCTCCTTGAGACAAAAGATCTTCTTTGCATGTACTAAAAACCTGTTCTGCAGGAAGCAATAAAAAACACTGCACTATCTTGTAGGGAAGCGAGTAGGTCTTTTTGCATAGAGACAAGACAGTCCCAAGAATGAAAACAGCAGAGTTGTTGGAGTCTTATTAATAGCAACGTGAAAAAAATTTGAATATTGATCCACTGCCTCTTCTCCTATTAGTCAAAGCCACCAGGAATTTGTTATAAGGAATGCCCGCTCTGTCAAAAATGGATATTTTCAAAATCTAAAATGCAAGCATAAAAGCAGAAAAAAAAATCCCTAGCACTGCATAATAAATTGAGTCTTGTTTTTAAATTATGCCTTGTAGCAACATATTACTATGTAGCCCTAAAAATAGGATCGTAATTTTAAGTTATGCAATCACCTGCAATTCAGGGTTACTGATACATTTGGAAATGTAAGCCAAACCTCTCTTGCAGGGCTGAGAGAAAAGCCATCCAAAATCAAACCAGGTTGAACTATAAAAGTGCTCTTGACTTCAAGCAAGAATTCTGCTGCTGTTTTAGCCCCTCTTTTCTTACACCTCCCAAGACCACTGGTCTGTTCCTCCCCTGTTGCCAGCTTTTATTAATGTCCAGAAAAGCCATCAAAGACACGTTTCTCTGTACTTTGTAGATGCTTCATGGTTTGCACAACAAGACTGAAGCTGCAGGCAGGATGCCACATGCTGAGTAAGGAGGAGAACACGTTCTTCAGAGCCCTGACCAAGGAGCCTGCGAGCACGGAGGAACCTGGCTTCTTTACGGGGAAAAGGCTGCAGGGGGCAAGGACGAACACTGACCTTTCTCTCAGACACTCAGGTTTCTCCAAGAGAAAGCAGGGATGTGCTGCGAAGGACCAGAGGCACCTGCCAGTTGTGCTTCACATTTTAGTGGCCAGTGAAGGGAAACAACATGAAATGTCAAGACTCTGCAGCTTGGGGAGCTGTGTTGTGGCAACAGTCCTGCACACCGAAGGGAGTGCAGATGCAAGGAAATGCCTCTGTTGTACTTAAAGCACAGCTGTACAGCACAACAGCAACCACAGGAGAAGGAAAACAAATCTGGCATACTTAATCCCTCCTGCATTTCCTGAGCTCTCCATTTGCCAAGCCTTCTTCTCAGGATCAAGCTCTCATCTTGCAGAAATAATAATTGTTTGTTCTCAGTCTGTTTTCGGTTTAGTCTGTGATTTTTATAGATCACATGGACAATGACTGGAAGGTGCCAAGTAGTATCAAGCTGGTTTGAAGTTGATGCTCCCCACCCTCAAGATTTACTCCTTTGGAAATAAGACCGGATTCCACGCCTGAAGTACTGCCATGGTCGCCGTGTTTTTATCTCTTCCAGCTTGCCCATTCCACGATCAACGTGCATTACCCTGCCCACGCTGTTCCTCACAGCAAGCCCATGTTCCCAGCCCAGCCTGTTCCAGTCTTCATTTTGGCACCCTGAGGCAGAGTCAGAGCACTGCTGAGCATGGAGATGGACAAGGGCAGAACAAAACAGCATTTCTCACTATAGATATACATACAAATCTCAGGCAAAAYGTAGACTTTCTGGAGAAGGAAACAGTGAGTCAGCAGAATCCATACAATACTTTTTTTTTTTTTTTTCTCACAGCTTAAGTTTTATCAAATTTTGAGTGCTTCAAGATACGAGAGATTTTTAAGAGGGCATTTGGAAGAGAAAGGCTTAGTCTTTTTGATATGATTATTGCTATCCCAAGTGGCAGAGGATGAAGTGCAGAGCTGCCTGTTTGAAAATGAAGCGGAAAGGCGGTTTGCAGCACTTGGCAGCACAGGCTGCCTAGCAGTCAGAGTTGACCTTTTAATAATAAATGAGAGAGGGTATCAAAGACTTTGAGAATTAACACAGCATACGAAAGAGAAGGAGATACCTCTGCAGGAACTCCTAGAAAGGTGGCATAGCAAGAATCATGCTAGAAAAATTGTCCTTGGCTCCAGATGGGCATAACACGAGATGTGAGATACTGGAGTTTTTCCTTTTGAAAGGAGAGAAGTTGTTGCATCTGAAAGTTGTCCAAGACTCAGATACAAGAGGTAAGAGCCCTACAGGAAAAGAAAATTGTTTGGAAACCAGGCTGCTCCTGCAGCACCAGGGTAGGAAGTAGCACGTTGTGACCGTTCCCATAGGACGTGGACCTTAATCTGTGCTCTCACAAGGCTGAAGTTACCTCAGGCTATTTACACATTTCCCACCTTTTTGGGCTGTCTGCTTCAGACCGCTGTGCTCTCAAGCGCAGCAGTGTCTCGCTCTGCACTGCTGGTGCTGCAGGAACCCCCCTGCATCGAGCTCCACGGCTCTCGGGAGCAAAGCAGAGAGGCAGTCTTTCCCCAAGTTAATTCTCAGCATAAAACTTACATGGAAGACTGTCTGTCTGAGGTGAAGCTCAATCAAGTGCTATTCAAGCAGCTTGAGCCTTTTTTTTTTCTTTTTTTTTTTTTTTTTAATATAAAATGCAGCCAGTTTATGACATGCAGTCAGTTCTGTGTTGGTTAAAGTTAACAAAGACTGGCCTTCTCAGGGCTGCGCCCTCAAACACGAGCACTACAGGAGGTGMATGGCAATGCACTGCACAAACATCCGTATTTAGCCAGCAAGTTTACTAGGCCCAGAGCAGCACTGGCTTTTCCTGACCAGAGCTGGATCCCCCTGAGCTCATTAATGCAGGCACAGACTAAGCTGGTGCAGCCAGCTGGGAGCCAGGGCTCCTCCTGGAATAATGAAACCTCCTTCAAGAGAGCATGAAAGGGGGCTCAGCAACCCCCCTGGCCACTCAGCTCTGCCTCGGTGCCACATCTTGCACTCGCAGGGGAGCGAAGCCCTTTGGGGGGCTTTGCCTGGTAGGGCTGAGCTCCAGGCTGCCATGGCTGCTCTCATGGGATGTTCCCACCAATGCAGAGCAGTGGGCAGGGAGCCCAGGGGCCAGCACTGGCTGCGGCGAGCCAGCCCAGGGTGACCCGAGCCCAATCTCTGCACTATCCTCAGCACTCCTGCTYCACAGATGTGGGGCAGAAACAGGCYGRGTGCTCCTGGATGGGGCCACCTTGGCTTCCAGGCTGCTGGAGACCTGTTTGCAYAGTTCCTTGCCTGGGCTAACAAGCCCTGTTGCATGTGCCGCCATCTCTGCGCTGAAGAGAGCCAGCCCTGGTGGCACATGAGAGGCAACGAGACTAGGCCCATGTACCCAGGGCGWTGGGGTGACACAGCACACACGCTGCGGCCTCTGAGCTGTTGAGCCCCTTCAAGCCCTTGATGACTTGGTGCAGCTTCACGGTATCCGAGGATGGCCAAGGCTGGAAGGGACCTGTGGAGATCACCTCAAGCAGGGACCCCGACAGCGCGTTGTCCTGGATCACGTCCAAGCAGCCTTTGAGCATCTATGAGCTTGAAGAGCCCCCGCCTCCATTTCATGTAAGATTTGCATTGGGCCTTTTTGTCTTGGTGTCGTCCATGTTCCTGTGGTTCACAAGCAAGCTTAGTTTGCAGCGAGATGTGTGTACTGTGTTTAGTGTGGAGCCGGCCTGCTTTCTTTTTGAGGTAGCTAGTTATCAGCTTTTTGGCAGAAACTGCYCCTCTGTGATTATGTTATTTAGGAGAAACCAGAACAATATAGCTATTCATTTTATATACCACTTTGATTCCAAAATATCTGTTCAAAGTCAAGTTTACTGTAAAGTGAGAATCAGTTTACTCTCAAACACACCAAATGGAGTATGACTGGGTACTGTTTAGCTAACTTGTTACTGCATAAATCCTACACAATCCCTGAATATTCTTTAGAAATGCAGACCAGAGGGACTGAAAAGAAAACCTACTCCACRTGGCAAGAGTCTCCATGCTGGTTAAATACAAAAAAGTTCCCAAACCTTCTCCTGGAACCAGACTGCCAGCACAGCAAAGAGGAGAGTGCAATATCATTTGTGAAAATGCAAGTTAAACTCCTRAACATCTTTTCCTAACTTTTTGTTTTTACCCTTGCAACTGAGGCTTACAAAATATTAGGGTGAAAATATTAAAATAATGAATCTGAACAGACTCAAAGCAGTAAACTGAGAGCTGATGTGACTGTTCTGTCCCCATATTCAATTTTCTGTTGCTCCACCTACAGGTGTAGAAATAATCATTTATAGCTTACTGGTGAAATTGCTTTTTTACTAATTGCTTGTGTAACAGTTGTGTAACTGAAATTCCACTGAAAGAACAATATTTTAGCACTAAAATCAAAAGCCATGACAATAAACTTCAAGAAACATTTCCAATCGCATTGCAGATCTGTGACAAATTACAATGAAATTCTGTTTGGGCAGTCCTTGGAATTAGCCAGATGCAATAGGATTCATACTTCTCCATTATAAAAGAAAATGACTCATATATTCCTTTTTCATCCYGAGGGGCAGATGAAAAAAACTGATTTCAGGCTCTTCCACTGTTATCCTTTCAGTCTGTTTGGCCTGTCTTGCACTCAGGCTGGGTTTAAAGAGAAAAAAAAAGATGCTTGTGTGCACAAGATTAAATCTGCTCAGATTGTACTCATGAGCTGGTGCCGGCTGTGGTGCTCTGCTCCGTGTGCTGTGTGTTTCCATCCCGGTGCRTGATTCCAGAGCCAAGCCCGTCTCTTAGCTCCATGCCGCTTTCACACCGGGTGCTCACGAGYTCCTCGGGCTTTGCAGCCTTCCCTGACCATATCCATAGGAGACTGCTCTAGCAAATTGCTACTGCTTTTATGCAGCTTCTGTTTCAAAGGCAAATGCACTTGCTTTCCACAGACCTTAAACCTATTGAAGACGTGGGCCAATGGTATAATGTTTATATTGCAGTATTTTGAAGACTACAAATGCTGAGGAGACTCAAAACCAGATATAACTGCAGTCAATGTAGAGTCAAAGAAACCATTTTCAGACTCCTGCCAGCAGATCATGACTAATGCCTAAATTCTTTGTTGTGGTGCAAGCTCGTTTCAAAACATGTTCCCCATTAGCTCAGTGAACATCTAGTGCAGTCGCTGGCACATTTGTGGTATAAATGAGCTGTGATGCCATCTGCAAAATGTCCATATCCCGCTGCAAGTTTCCTTCACTCTACCCTTACCTCCAAACTACAAAATATATTTTTTGAATTGCCCTGAAGAGTATTTGAAGACATTAAAAGGTGAATGTCATTTGGTCTCACAGCCTGTTTTGTAGTAATACAACTAGTCACAGAACATATCAAGGTAATTCATTGTTGCKCAAAGAATGAAAAAGATGTCCCTGGGTAGAACACATTTGTTCCCCAAATTCTGTCTTGATTTAAATATAGTCAGGAAGTCTTGGAAAGCCACATATCTTGTACACATTTTCTTGGGGAAAGGAACAGGAAAGAGCTGTTCTGCTGGAAATAATTCTATTTGAAATAGCAATTCATCTAAACTGATTCAGATTCAGAGAATTCTCCTTTTTTAAGTTCTGCAAAATTTGAAGTGATCAATGCGTTCTGTTTTTTAATTCTGTTACTTCTATTTTTAAAGTAGAATTTATAGTAAAGGAGAAATAAARTGCAGATATAAAAATTTGACAATTCAAATGATAAGTCCGATTTTTTTGCGCTGCTCTGATACGGTTTCCTCCTCTCTGGATCCCTGGTTCAGGGTAGATTTCAAATGTTAATTCCAAAGTCTTGCRGGACCAGAAGTTTGTTCTGTGCCCAGCTGTAATTTTCATGTCTTTTTGGCATATAGACTTCCTAAATCTGTGATAATACTAGTTTTTTCACAGTACACATTTGGTCTCCTTTTAGCTTGCTCTTTCATCCAAATCCTTCAGAAGTACAAAAACTGTATTTTAGCATCTTGTTATTCTGCTCTCTAACTTCCCTTTGGCCAGCATCCATTACGGAGAAGTGGAGAGTCACAGTTAGGATTATGGAAAGCAGTGGTGAGGTTTCAGAAGCTATTGAGACAGGAACAAAGAGAAAAGAGTGTGGGGGAAGAAACTCATTTCCTCCTCCTGCATATTTTTCCTCTTGATTTAATCATTCCAAGGACTCTATGGACATCAAATCTGAGCATAGGCATCTTATCTGCTCATGTATAAGGTTTCAGAGCTTCTGCTCAGCATAAACAAATACAGCACGTGTAATTTCCCAGAATATAATAGTTCGTATTTTCTAGAGCATTTCCTGTCCCCCTTTGGTCAAACTGTGGGGAGTCAGATCCATGACCATAAAAATAAGGAAGCTTGGCATCCTGGCATTCCAACAGCTGCTTCATATAATGGTTGATGTCTCGTCCAGTGATAGAGGTACACGGTGAGAACCATCTCTGAGTATCAAGAAAACTCATCTGGGTTAAATCCCACAGGTATAAGAAGATTTCCTTTACACTACCGTACATCTGGAGCGGGTCCATTTACGTTAGCTTCAGACTGATGCATGGTCAATTGAGATCTGCATCCAACTCATAAATCTGCTTAGCAGCTCTCCTGGTAGCTGAACACAAAATTTCCTCTATGGTTATCCCTGCAAGACAGCAAGAATGGAAAGTACTGAGTTAATTTTTTGGACTGTCAGCAGCTGGCAAGGCTATAATGTAACCTCGGTTTCTTCTGTATGATGTAGGTCTGTGAAGGAAAGCTCTAATCAACCCAGATGTATTTTAAGTGCAGTGAAATGGGAATAGCCTGGTAATTATCCCCAATAAGTAAAGAATGATTTCACTTTGCTGCCTAACAGATTTAAAAACAACCTTTGGTGTTGGGGATAATTCTGTTTGAGGGAAATGAAAACATACAAGCCCATATTGTACTCTTGAATTCTGAAAATATGTTAATTGAAACCTCGGAGCCCAATCTTGCTTTACACCACTGCAACTTGAAGCAATTTTATTTTTTCCATGCATTTAATATGAGATATATGAACCTCTTTGTGGTATGCTTAAGCTTATCACCTTCTAATCTCTCTAATCAATAAGAAACTAAACAGAATATTGAGATTTTATGATCATGTTTTCTTCTGGGATGCTAAGAGTTTCTTGAACAGAAGAACCATGGCTCGGAAACAATGGTGAGGGGAAGAAAGATAATTCGTTTTTATAGGACAATGTTATATTGACTTCTGCTGACTTTATTCATAATAATGATAATAATGTCTCTTTCCTCTAAAAGAAATAAAATTATCAGTTCTTGCATTTGTACTAATCTGTTTGGTGCTAAGTAATCACAGAATGTGTTTGCAGCTAACTGCAGGAGATCCAGTAATTAGTAATCCAGTAATATGATCTCTCTGTGTGTGATTCAGGAATTGTATTCTTTTGTCCTAAAGATATTATTAAATACCAGCTAGCAAGCAGTTAACGGAACTAGTAGAAGATCATACAAAATTGGGATCTAATGTAGCTTTATACTGACTAAAAGATACATTTGGCAGAGCTTTTTACGCTCTTACTTAATGCGSTACTATCATTTTTATCTATTCCTTAGAGCCACAGCTCTGCCTGTAAGTCTTATCACCTGTGATCAGATGATCAGATCTCACAGGTTAAACAGAGTCACCCCAGATATGTGCTTGGATGGGAATCACTAAAATTGCCTATAATGCTACAGGCAGAGACATCCTAGTTGAGACTAAGGGCTTAATGCTGCTTCTTGGGGCCTCGATGGATGGATGGATGGATGGATGGATGGATGGATGGATGGATGGATGGATCTATCTTAAATTATTTTCTGCATACAGCACAGCTGCAGCAAGAAGGGTGCAGAGAGCACTCCCCCTCTTCCTCAGCTCTTTTCTGTTTTTAATCTCCTTTTAACCTTGCAGTGAGGGCTCTGTCCTTAAGACAGAAACTACAGCTTTGCATCTCTTCAGAGTGATGGCCACAAGTTACAAGAGAAACGTGTTGAAACCAGGTGAGAGAGGAGAACAAGTGCAACCCACTAAAGACATTATAATACTGCATTTTTGGTCATTCTAGTAACAAATCTGCCCTTATGTCTAGTGTAATATAGAAAGTACTTAGAGGCTCCTTGCATGGATAAGCTGTGCAGAACACAATCGCTCACAGCTTTTTGGTTCCTTGTTTGATTAAACAAAATGTTTAAGGTAATTTATAGAAAACTCCTAGGCAATTGCTGGGTCTGTTCAGCCAGTGACAGGCACAAAGGACATTTATGAGAATTAAATTTTTCTCTTCACTGTAAAACTAGACTTATTGCATTAGAGTCTAACTACATAAACTCTGGCATGTGTTTTTATTTCTCTCAGGTTGCTTTAGCATTGCCTAGCAGAGAATGACTGACAGTTACCTTTCATTTGGAGGAGGAGTTAATGCAGACTGTAATTAATGAAGCAATTTGGTTAAACAAATAAAAGCAGCCACTCAATAACAGTGTCCTTTTGAACACTAGAGGATCTCCTCCTTGTTAAGTTTTTTAAGATATTTTTAATGAGTATATCTCCCAGAGAAGTAAAATGCTTTATCTGGTGCCTTAAGATAACAAAACAACAATAACAAAAAAACCCTAGAGTCTTTTTTCTCCAAAAATGTAAGTCCCCTTTCAAATATATAAGTGAGTCTAGGAAGGTCTACTGGAAGTGACTTCTCAACAGAGATTTTTATTATGACAAAAAACAAAATGTTGGAAAGTCTTTTGATTATAGGTAAGCTCAAATTTCATTTGGAAGTATTTTGCTTATTCTTAAAAAAATGCTTGTGATAACACAAACTCCTTTGTAATATTTAGTTAGAAATAACTTATTCACAAATAGAGGCATTTAGTATAACTGTAAGCAGATCTTCTTTATATTTTGAACAGTAAGATACCACATGTATTACTACAGGTTTGAAAAACTACTTTTAGTAGAAAGTTGTATAAAAAAATGGTTTTAATGGTAATTAAAGTCCTAATTAATTACTTTGTAATACTTAAGCAGTATGTTTTTTACCACTATATTTTTACAGTAGTTTGTTTTACAAATATATTTTTACTACTTTAAGAATTGCTAAAGAAAGACGATGTATTTGACAAGTTAGGGGAACTCATTTTAAAATTTGAATTTAGATGGATTTTTATATCCTGTAAAATACTGATCCTTCAAATAAGTGAGCCAAATTAAGAAATGATTTCGACTTWAAACCATGGGTAATAGCAGTAGCCTAGTCAATTCATTTCAACGTGGACCATGGAGGAGATATCATAATTTCTGTTTTACAGAGAGGAAAACTATACTTTGAGAAGGGAAGTGAATTATCCCAAATTATTCCAGCGACTATCAGGAGATCCAGACCTCCTGAATTCCAGTGCAGAGTCTCTCTCTTAAGCTACTGTAGTACGAAGACATACAGCAGAAATGGTGAAGCTGGAGAAGAATTGCTGTCCGACTGCACGTGAAGGTGCTGTCCAAGTCATCCTGTCCAGATACTGGTAAGAAGAAAAAGGTAGGATTAAGCTTTCAGTGTGTCCAAAGAAGGAAAGGATTTCAGCATGATCTGTGTCTAGGTTGCATCTGAAGTGCTTATAAAAATATTGAGGATTGCCAGGGATCCTGACACATTGACAGCACATTTCTTGGTAGTCTAATGAAATGGATTTTTCTTAGTGTTGCTCTGAAAACTGAGAATTTCTGGCCATAGAGCATGGAAAGTTGTCAGATTTGTGCTATGGAAACCAAAAGCAAGGCAAGATTTTCATATTTAGTTAATTTAAGTTGCTGGGCAGCATTGCATTTTTTTATTTATTTTTATTACTGTGAATTCTGTATTTCTTGGATTCCAGATTCCTTGGAGAAGAATTAATATCATATGCTTTCTCCAGAACATACTCATCCTTATTATACAAATCTGCTTGTGCAGACACCTCCCTCCACACACACTTTAAAAAATAAATAATAAATTTAAAAAAAAATTAAAAAAAACTTTTTTAATTAAATAGCTTTAAAATATATTATCCATGGTTATGAGTACCGGGGGGGGGGGGGGAAGGCAGTCACAAATATGCTTCAAGAGGGATTTCTGGTCTGCCAGGAAATGAGTTTAAAGGTCTCAAGCTTTAGCTATCTTCAGGATTATACAAGCTGAGTATCCCTGAAGAGACCTCTGACTGGTAGCTTAATGTTTACAGTATGCTGTGTTAGGGATTAGGAATTCCCAACTGTATTGTCCTTAATTGCTTGTGACTTGGTTTGGCAGGGGCAAAAAAGTAAAATCAATAAAGCTTTGACATTGCATTGGTGACTTTTAACACAGTTCGTGTTTAATAGTTCATGTTAGTTACCCCAGAGTTGTCCTGTAGGATGGAAAAAAAAGAAGACATGATTTAGTTGTGAAGGCAAAGTGTTGAAGAAAACTAGGCTTTGCAATTACGATATATGCATTTTTAATTAAATTTCCTGGATTTTAAATGCCAATCAAAGAAAAAAGAATTCCCAAGGCTAGCAATTATTTTTACACAACTTATAACATCTGTAAAATACTGCTACCTTTCATCAAGCCAGGATGTGCAGGAGGGGGGAAAAATAAAGGCATAATTTGAGAAGATTTACAGCACGGGAAAAGTTTGCAAGAGTAGGGACAATGTTGATATACAAACTTTAATTTCCGCCACGTTTGCTCTTCATTTAATCTTTTTTGCTTTAATCTCTGCAAATGAAATTGACTTAAAGTCTGGTTTTTGTTACTCTCCAAGCTAATTCTTGATCCAACAAAATCTGAGCTGACTGTGCCTGAAGGATCATAGAAATTGCTCTGTTTGGCATTTACATTAATACAGGGTGTGCTTTGTACTAGGTATGTGGAAGTGCTACTGGTTTATCTTCACACGCAATCTTTTACTGAAATGTTGGGGTTTTTTTGGTGTTTTGCTTGTATTTAATTTCTTTTTCATATGCGTGGAACCCAACTTCCCCGTAATAGTTTCAGTAAGCCAGCATCTTAAGTGAGARCCTAAAGATGTTTCTACTAGGCAAAATTTCTGAAAAGAAAGGGACAACAGATCTTTATCCACAGCAGCAATTCCTATAGTAGAATTGTTTGGCTTTTGGAAAAATATGACTATCTAATCATTTCCATCCTGGTATGAAGCATGCCGTCATCTGGCCTCTTCCCTTCTCTTAAAAGGAAATGTGTTGCATAGATTCAATTGAAAATGTATAMGAAAAATATTGCTGCAGTTCAGTGCAAGGAGAAACATGGATTCAGATGTTGTTTTTTTCCGATCTCCTAGCATATAAAACAGTCGCATCAATTGCATGTTTCAACTTGCTCAAAGCAAGAGCTCGAGAAATACAGTTAGGCAAAACATGAGTCAGGAAAACTATTGCATAGATAATGCTGACCAGAATGCATTTAAAATAATAAATTAGGAATGATTCTTTTTCACTTTTGACCTTGAGGTTTTTCATTAATATGACCAAGAAAATAAYTCTGAGCAAGTTCTGCGACCTCATTAACAAATAGTCATTACCCATTATATAATTACAGACTGAATTAGAACAACAACATACGTGGAATGTTATAGTGATATAGAAAGTTGATTGTAAGAGTGTATTCAGTCTCTAATTGATAAATTTATATAATGGATGGTCATATACTTATGTATATTGTAACTGTGATTCTGGCAAGTAGCAGTTTGTAATTCTGATGTTGTGAGATGGAAATCAATGGAAAAACTATTATCTGGAAAATGAGAGTTTTTCTAGGAAATAATGCTATAGTTTGCACTAGACAGTACTGAGCCCCAGCTTCTAACACCTTCCTTCATTACTTCATCTCTTAAAACAGATCTGTTGCTAAATTAATTAATGAAATTAGAGTGGATGRGAAAGGAGAACCACAAACTAAAGATCCGAATACTCTTTGACAGCAATGATGGGTTGCAGTCTTCAATAGTTCAATAGTTGTTCTCACTGCAAGGCCACTTTAGGAAATCCCAGCAATATCTGAACTGCATACAAGAGGAGAAATAGCATTTATTTGCAGAGAAAGCCAGTGAGGCTGGGCTGGTTTGGGCACTGAGAAAGGTCTGGGGGACTCTACTTGAGTACTAACCCAGGAAGGCACCTGCTTGGCCCTGTGGACTTAYATGTGTTTAACTGGAATACTTTGGAACTGGGGCTTCTACTGCCATTAAGTTCCTTTCTTGGAAAAAGGCTGCCTTTGGCTTCCAAGTGGGTTCTGTGTTAGTCCTGACCTTCCAGGACCTTCTTTCTCAATAGGTAAATGCAACTTTCAGGGTTAAACCAGGGAATATCAGTAAATGCTGTACCTGGAGACTAGTGTAACGCTGCCTGTTTCACTGTGAACTTGGAACAGGCTTTCAGTCCTGTTGTAAATCCCGATTGTTCCTTGTTAGTACATGAAACTTCTACTTTGTGTAATGAGCAGATGATCTTACGATAACTACCGGGATATCAGGCGGAATGTAATTTAATGACAGCTGTCAAAATAGGTGGTTCTGTGTAGCTTAATACCTAGCAAAGCATTAGTAAGTGAAACCTGGCGACAGGGTGTAATTGCATGGCTTGATGCGTTGCTGGATATTAATAGGGTTCCCTCCATCTGTCTAATACTTCCTACCCAAGAATACCATCGAGTTTTATTGCAGCCATTTAAAAATTTCTGGGGCTTTTCCAGATTTGTGCTGGATGTAATACAGAGATTCACTTAAAATATTAAAATATATATATATATATATATATATATGTGGCAGAGGAGGACAGCATTTATTTTCCCACACAGTCTCAGATTTATATTTTTGCTATCATAAAATTATTTTAGTTTCATTAAACCTGACTTCTTTCTTTCTCAAAATTTCTGGTTGAACACAAACATGCTTTTCAGAGTACAAGGCTGAATAAAAAAGGGATGACCTCATGTTTTCATACATGAATGACCTATCAAATCAACTCATGGTATAGGCAAGTGAAAAATCTGAGGAGGTGTTAGTTATATCATGGTATAAATTAGTTAAACAGAGGGCAGGTGAAAGCACGGCCCTGAATCCCTCCTCTCTAGTTCTTTGTTCCTCTCACAGGAGCTGGAGACATGATTTGCATCCAAGTAAGAAGGAAAGATTCAGCCTTTCCTCTCAGTGTTTGCAACATTATGATTCTGTACAGGGAAAACGCAGGATTTTATGCCCAGGYCCTGGCACTGACAGAAATGTGATGTCTCACTAGTGTGATAATGTTTCAAAATCCTTGCAATGCCCTCGTACGCCAGCAGCAGTTGTGCCTACAGGTCTGTCCTCTCAAGCGGCTGCTGGCCATATGGTGGCATGTGGCCTGTGCAAACACAAATAACTAATTATAAGCAAGCACARTGACAAATTGGTCCTGCATAAAAGAACACGTGAAAACAAATGTGTTCTGTACACCTCGTCAAGGTCCATCTGGGCCAATTTTCTCCTTTTCAGCATCACTTCTCATGGCAATGGTAAAAACTCTTGCTCCGTTGGTGACTCCAGAACTATTTTGCAGCAATTAGCTCGGCCTAGTGCAGCATTTGCTAGGCTCCAAACTTGCAAATGCAGGATCTTCCGAGCTAGGAAGGCCAGGTGCATGTAGGGCATGCCCATAACCAAATTCAGGTCCCTCTTAGGTCTTCTCAGCCCCCTAATAAGGCTGGGAAACAAAAGGGAGCAGAGATGCTCAATTTGCCTTGGCAGCAGACAGCGGCCTCATCTGCCAGCAGTGAACTAGAACTGAACTAGAAATGACTTGAGATGTCTTTTTATAAAAAGTTTGAAAGTGTGTGTGTTAYCATTTTATTATTATTATTATTATGGCCCAGTGGAGAGAGTGAAGTACATGTGCTTCCCCTTTTGTGGCCTATTGGGGCAAAGTAGCAAATATCTACAAACTTATGAGGAGGCATCACATCAAACTGTCRTAATACTTGGACAAAACCACACGATAACTGCTTCTTATCAAAAACTAGTTCATATATAATGGGAAAATATTTTATTAACCTATTAAAATACAACTTTGTGTGCGAGATCAGGAGGGAAAGTTAGAACAATAATTGTTTAAAGTTATCTTTGTGCACAGGTTAGTTTGAAAACTCCCATGTCTCTTGGCAAATGAGTGTTGCATGTGTGCTTTAGGTCAGGGAGATGGAGACGCTAGATATCCTGCTTGCAGACTTTTTATGGAGAACCCATGCTGGATGTGGAAATATTACCTTGTGTTCTSTTGAAATCTGAGCAACAAAACCCTTTCCTGCCCTTTTCTTCAGCTCTTCTATTGTTTCAGCTGTCTCTAGTGTCCTGCTTTGAATCACTGATTATAAATGACCAAAGTTCTCAACTTATCTTTTTTATTTTTTTGATTCAAGGAGTTAATCTTTTAGGAGGAATGTTTTAAAATAGACATGGGAACTTTAGAAGTAAAATAAGAATATTGCAGTGCGTAAAATCAGCTGAATATAAAAATAGTCTCTCTTGCCCAGTCTAATTAGAGAATCAGAAGTAGAAATATTTGAGTAATGCCTATCCAGATAGATTTGACTTTTACCAAACTAGAGACTTCTACTCTAATAATAAGGARAAGGAAAATGAAAACAGTCATTAGTAGTGACTCGAGGAATTCAGTTTTCCTGATGTGAGCTGAGTGTGGCATGTTTCGGAGGCAGCAGTGCACAGTGATATATTTTTCTTAGGTAGTTCTTCTAGGGAAGAGTTAATGACAGTCTTCKTGCAGCATCAAAGTAGTTTAATAGCACTAGCAAAACAGCTTTGTGCACTTGAAAAATCAACATTCTCACATTCCCTAAACTGTGTATGATTATTGGGGTTGAAAGAACCACTTAATTTCAACTTCAGAGCTCTGTCCAAAATCTCCTAATTACTGGTGAGACTGGATTCTTGTGGGTTCCTGTTGAGTGGCATGGATTTCCCAGTAGAGGACATCTCCTGTTTGCTCCGTGGCTTTGGTTTTTGGTTGCGTGCAGTTCGACAGAGGACCTCCCACAGTGCCTTTCAATCTCTATTAGTCTACRGTATTTCTGCAAGAATTTCACCTGGCAAATGATTGCTTGGAGATGGGTCTTCAYAGCCACCTCCTCATTCCTGGAAGATCCCTTTGCCTTGTCCATGTTGTGGAGTTCACTTAGCATTGCTTAAAGGCAGAAAGTGGCACTTTCTGAGCTGTACATTAGCATGCCAGAAAATTGTCACTCACAGAGAAACTATGACTTAGTGAATGGTATAATTATATCTGTAAAGAGAGCAAACTGGTGCAATCTGTCTGTGACTGAATTAAATGAATGCAGCTTGTAAGACAGGCTGAGAATCATTTTCTAGGAAGTGTCATGAAATTTTGGAAGATTGCACATCTTTGAGAAATTAATTATCATGGGAGGGGGAATTCTGAGACCAACAAATACATGTACTGGCAAAATACTAGCTGAAGTACCTATAAACTCTAAGAGAAGACCTAAGATTTAAGCAGTTTATCACTGCTTGTTTGCAAAGGAAAATGGTCTATTCATAATTTTTTTTCTACAAAACTTGTTTGTCAATTAACAAAGAAGAACATAACATGTTAAAAACTGATTTGCAGTCAAAACATGGATTAATATCCACTGAGTGCATGCTGGCAAATAACTTAGATTCCAGCTATGAAGTCTCTGAATTGTGAGCTGGATCCCACAATAATATATTTCATAAATACAGCTATTGTTTTTCCTGGCATCGTCGCACATCGCAGTTATAAGAACACTATGTAACATTTAGCTGTCATAAAGGGCAGGGGACAGTTGGAAAATCCCATTTGCATTATTTTGGGGGGTATGAAAAATTGTTCTGAACTGAAGAAAGAAGAAAATGCACAGACAAAATTGCTAAAATGGAAAGTGTAAGCAGATGGTTTTGAGGCTTTCCCTAATTYGAAGCTCTTAACAATATATTCCTCTGTAATTAAATTAAGCACACTGTGCTTAAGATTGAATGTCTATATCAGTATTAGGCTGTAGTTTTCTGCTCTAGACAAGCATTTGCTTTGCAGATATTGGATATTTGGTGTGAAGAACAAATTGAAAAGGACAACTGAAACAAATGCTTGCTGAGCCAAATATCCTGCAGTGAGGCTATCTGGCACCTCCTCACTGCAGAAAGTCTTTTAGAAATTAATACTTTTGCTATTTTATTTATTTATTTACATTTGCAACCATAAACATAACTGCTGAGTTCTGCAGTCAATATTGATTTCCTGACACTATAAACTCCCTTTTCAATTATGGTTATATGTATAATTCTCTATTAAAAATAACACAGTTTTTTTTTTTTAGGTTTGAGGCCTATGTGGTAGCTTGAATAAATAGGTATGTTCCTTTTGTTAGAAATAGTTTTATTAAAATATTTTCATATATTTTAAAATCATGCAACATGACAGAGGATCAAAATCAGATTTTTCATAAGAAAATTTCCAGTAGGCAAGCTTTTAAATACTTTTATGAACCTAAAATAACTCTTTTTAAATGTATCTTTGACATTTTATTAATCTATATTCTAAGACTGATGAAGAAGCTTAAMAGTGAATTTGATGTGCTTAATTCAGGGAAAACAGGGATTTGGGGGGAATAGTTGTTCTCTTCCCTGATCACAGATTAAAACAAGATAARCTGAATAGGTGTGGTGCATCCCACTTGAAAAATTTCCATTGATTTCTGAGAGAGTTCATGTTGTTTTTTTATGATACACATGATACAGGAACAGTGCCTTGATTCCCATGAAGARTATTAGGAGCTTAGGGACTGAAACAAAATGCAAAAGCATTTTGCTTTTGCAAATCAAAAAAATTGAGTCGTCACACTGAACCCAGATTTGCACAACACTGAGGTTCCTGGAGTCAGTTGTCTCATCGGGAAAACCTTGACCTAAGTGGGTCCAACTTGCACAAATAATAATTACATTCATGTAGTTTTTCCTTTTTGCTCATTTACAAATCAGGTTGGGGTCTCAGGGGTATTGACTTGCCCTAGCAACAGCATTATATAGAACTCYTAGCTTCTGAACTGGTGTATATGTGTTGTCTATCATGCACAGAGGAAATAAATAACTGAGAGGTCTATTTAGAGAAGAATGCACATTAAGCTAAGTATCAGCAGAAAAGGCCAAGAGGAGTGTTTCTCTTTGCAGTCCATCCTTCCAGGACAATTAAAATCTATATATTTTTTTTTTTTGAAAGACATTTCATGCCAAAATGAAATTACAGCTATGAAACCTTCCCTGGAGCAAATCATTGTGATTGAGGTGGTCGTCTTCAACAGCCAAAGCAACATGCTAGGAGCACGTGTCCCCTTTTCAGTAAAGCATGGACTAGGGTTGTAAGAGATCCTGGCTAAAATTTCTCCCTTGCTTATTGGCCATGAACCCCTTTCCCAAGAATGTGATACCCCCTTCTCATACTTCATTCCTCAATTTGTCTTGGTGAGGYGGTTCTACTTTATAATAGGTATAAAAGAAATAAATTAGTTGTTTTAATCCTTTGTTTAGGATGCTATCTTGGTGTCAAATTTTAAAACAGAACAGGTTCCCTGTATCAAGTTCCCTGGTATGGTCTGAGCAGAAGACATCTAGTCAGTCTCTGGGATAAAGGAAAGGCTGAAAGACTCTTCCTTTCYTTTTGCTGGGAAAGGAGAGGATTAAGAATAGGTTGGAATTGACAGCGATCATCAGTCTTTCACTTTGGTGTTTAAYTCTGGAGAGCACCTAAGATACTGTAAGTGCTTATAGATAAAAATTGATTAAGAACTTCTGATAAACTGAGGTTTCTGCTAAGCTGAAGTGCAGATTTGACTGTGAATTATGCTTGCTGCTTCTCCTGCTGACAACTACTTGGCATCCTAGTATCGTAGCCCTTGGCATCWTGCAGTAGCCAACAATCTTCCCAAAGAAAAAACATTCATGACATCAGTTGCACTCATGATGCTGTATATATATGTGTAGGGATCCCACAGCCTTTTATTTGGCTTGTTAGAGCCTCAAAATTCAATGTATCCTGCCTTAGTGCCTTCCCTTCTTGCKCCTCCCTACTCCCACAACAGTTTGTGATTAAAATAGCTAGGGTAAGAATAAAGTTTTTTTATTGTGGGAGGATATCTAGAGCATATGGATWTACAAAGTTGACTTTTTCTTCTCTGCACGGCTTTGTTAACATCAAATGATGAGTTGAGGATAGGCATATAGTCAGGAGCTGTGTGACTATATCCAACCACAAAATGGGGGTCTTTGTCCAGATTTATTTATTTTATTTATTTTTCTTTCTCTCTCAGGTRTTCCCCCTGGGCTTTGGAGACAAGTTCACTAGATGTGAATCTCATAAAAGTTGTCTTCCTAACCTATAAAAAAGTGATAAAATGGATACAGCTCTGGAGTTCCACAATACAATGCAGTTCTCAGTCACTGAGTGATAGAAAGTGCTTGTCACTGAAAAGAGGGGAAAAGGGTGGAATTAATCCTACTTTATCAGATGTGCATCCTTTATTGTTCARTGTGCTGTTATTACATGGTTCGGTAGAGTTTTTGTTGTGTTTTAGACACTAGTTGATAAGAAGGCATAGCAAACCACAGATTTGGGAAGTTCAACATGAGCAGACATTATCTCGTGTCCCTTCCAAAACTGTTAAATTTTGTAAGCTTGCCAATGTCATCTCTGGCAAAAATCAGAAATCTAACTCAAAACAAATTAATTCTTYAAAACTGAATGAATGGATGACTGATAGAGTCAAATGCATATMTTTTCCTCTCTGTAGATGTTTATTTTTGCACAAATTGCAATAATATTCTTTTATTTCTTGTTTGTTTGAGACTCTAACCAAATGTTAGAATGACTGAGGTACAGACCTATAAACTTCATTGATGATGGAAAAGACACACATAATTAACTGATCTTCCAAATTGCTGTGTCTAGAGAAGGATTAATGGACCAGTCTATCCACTGTTTAGGAGTCTGTCAAGAACATTTTGAGAATACTATATGGTTGTTTTAGTTAATAATAGGAGTATTAGCTTACTGAATTGATTTTCAGATAATTTATAGGTGGAAATTGCATCACTATGAATGTAATATGATGACTATATTTATATGAAACCTAAGAAAGGTCTGGAATTAATATGTGATACTTTGCTGGGAGTGCGACTGGTTCCATTTACATCTATTAAGTTTAACATATTTTGTAAGCAATATAATATTTCAAAGACATGCTCTCCACCAGTCGTGTGCTATGGCAAGAAAATTCCCCAGCCACTATCGGTACTCACTGGTTATTAAGCCAGAAAACTACGTTTGYCCATGCTTTTCCCATTTGTGCCCCCCAGACCAAATATCCACACTTCATACACAAGAGCAGGTTCAGGAAACCTAGTACCTGCAATTCTTGAAATCAGGGGATTGCGTTTACTGGTATAACCTTGTTTGCTGAATGCATCATCGCACCGAGCAGTGGCTTAAACATTGATCCTGCACGGTTCAGCGCGGGCTCCCAGCTCCTCTGCGGCACTGGGACAAAGCCGGTGTGCCCAAAATGTATGCAGTCTGCCTGCAAAACTGTAAATGATCAAATGGTCTCCATCCAAGGGAGAGCAGGGAGGGAATGGAGGGCGCATGATAAATAATAGATGTGGTGTATGTTTGTAAAACATGCTGGGAATTGAGCTGTAAATGTAAATCCCTTTCTCCCTCTGTAGGAAAATGCAAAAGCAACCAGTAACTGGAATTATCTGATAAACGTTACTAAAGGGAACGAATGGCATAGCTTTTAGTGCCAAGATCTCCCAGAGCACATTCTCCATGAGCTTACGCAGCCCTAAACAGGTCAATAACCTTCAGTGCAATCCACGAGGGAAATAAATGTCAGAACTATAAAGTAGCTTGTATCAATTTCAGGCCCTTCCAAATAACTGGTTTGACCTATGTATCCAAATATTGAAAATAAATAGGAGTCTTAAGCCACTGAGACTCCAACAATCTTCTCACTGTTTAGACTTGTGTAAAATTGACCAGCGTGGCAAGGATTTTAGTCACCACTTAATAGAAATGAGTGACCTTTCTTCATTATTATTACTTTTTAAACATTGCAAGACTGTTGTACTGTCCTCAGAGTCAGTGACACATAAGTCGCTTGGCTGACATTTTAATAAACATCTGTTTTTTCAGAGTAAACCACAACAGTCATCTTTGTTAGGATTTCCTGGCTTCCTCATGTCATCTCCATGGATATTGCAATCTGTTCCTGCAAAAGCAACACARATACACATTTAACCATCTCCTCCAGAGCTCCACAAGGAAATGGAAATATTTCAATAACTTTTATTCTCCTCTTCAAGTTCACACTTGTCACCTGGCCCTGGATGCAGATTAGCTTTGATAACAGTTCACAAGAAGTTATCCTTTTCTTTTCCAAGTGATGATGTTTTACTGATGCAGAAATAGATCTCTGGATTGAGCCCAGGCAAAGGGGCCTCAGGTCCTTCAAGATGGAGAAATTGCAAGTGATGGGGTCAAATTGGATGTGTGATATTGTCTCTTGAGAAAGTTGCGAAATTTCCAACAACCTGAGGTGTTGAAAGTGTGAGCCTCAGGAGGAGACGTTTGCACTTATTTTTGTTATGATATTGTTCTTAGAGTTTAAATGAGTGGCAACTCTCTTGCCCTGTGAAATAGTACACATATTTGAGGGTGTAGTACATATATTTGAGGGTGTGGGATGGTGAGAGTTATGCTGTTATAGGCTGTGCAAAAGACAGACAGACAGATGAGCTTCTCATAAACTGTTAGCTTAAATAACCAGTGTATCAGACAATCAAACCTGTAAAAATAGTTTGGTTTCATTGCTTCTTAATCCATACAAGCCAGGAAATATTGAGAAATATAAAGGTAGCAAGAGCTGCGTTATGCTGTGGAAATATGCTGTTATGACTTGGGAGTTCCTGTCTGTGAAACTTTTTTTTTTTTTTTTTGTTTGCTCCTGAGGGCACAAGATGAGGAACTTTAGAAAGTGAGAAACTCTTATTTATGACAGAAAATGGGCTCTCATTAAATGTTTTCATCTGATAACACACTAGTCATTAAATAAGTGGATTTAAAAACCTCATTTTTTTKTTTTTTTTTTTTTAAAGTACAAAAATTTATCCTGGAAAATCTAAGTAGACTGTTTAATTGCTGAAAGCACGCTCTGGGAAGCTTGAATTTGGTTTCCTAACTCTTATCAGGATTTGGAGTGTAGAGGATATTGGCCATATAGTGTCTGGACTAAACATTCTCAAAATATAAACCTAGTGCACCTAAGCACCCATGCAGAGTAGAAACTAAAAGTAACTTATGGTATGAAAACTCCTAGTTTTACTCTAGCACCAAACCTGACTGCTGCATCACAGAAGGTAATGCAGTTTTCTACCTAAAGTGCAGGGAGCCAGATAAGCCACTGAGCTACATTTTCTGAGATTCTAAGGGATTATAAGGGAGTAAAAGTTCTTTTTATAAGGCAGTAAAAGTAAAAATTACTTTCTGTAAAAGTTCTGGATTTTTTTAGTCATTTGGGGTTTTTTAAATCTACGTTAATTTGCAGGAGATGCCACATRGCAGCTGCCTCATGCAAAGCCTGTACAAGGGAGTCGCCAGTAATTCAGTGTAGCTCTGGATTCTGTGGCARCTCCAATAGGGATTTCCAAAAGAGCAATCTCTGCAAGGCAACTGGATGGTGGTAGGGTTTGAGGAAAGGGGAGCCCCTTCAAAAACAGGAATGAAGACGAGGTCCTAGGTTATCCCCAGAGGAAACTACATCTTAACCTGAAACCTTTTGGCAGTGGGTTGATAAAGGAGAAGAGTTCAGTGACGTTATCAAAATTTTTTGGASGAAGCAACTGCACTGGTGAATTGCAGGGGCTCTGCCCCGTGTGTGGGAGGCCACTGTGCCTGTTCAGGCTCATAGGTCCTCGTTCACTGCACCTACAAATGCATTGGCTTCCAGAAAGCATCTCTGTTGGAGACAGGTACGGGAGGCTCGGGGTCAATAAAATACAAACAACTCTACCAATGACAGCACTGAGCTTACAGGAAAATTAGTGATGTTATATTAATTGCTATTTTGGCAAAAAGTTTAATCTTAGACTCGTCTCGAACTCCCACTGCTGCTCTAAACGTGATTTCTCAGCCTTGCTCAGCATCATYGCATCATGTCATGTTGAACTTTGAGCTCCTTTCTGTACTCTACAGCGGTTGGTGTTTAAGACTTCCATCTGTTTCCAAGGAATGTTTTTGCTCATCCCTATCTGTTCACMTAGCAAAATATGGGTTTACTATGAAAGCTGAAATATTTTTCAAGGCCTCTTGAACTCCATATCCACCTGACAGCAGTCCATGCTATTCAGCAAGTTCTACTGAAAGGCACCAAAGGCTCTTAGCCTATCTGAAACAGTCAGCAATACCTCCCACTGACTCCCTCTATCTCTGCTTCTGTTGCCAGGAGTAAGAAACACAAAGGCCTGTCTGCTTTTCCTTTAGCCAGATGGTCTAATGATTCTCTAGTATCTGCCATTCCAGAAGACAGTTTGTTTCTTGGAGATGTGGCTGTTCTCTGCATAAGGGTGGAAATAATATGGATAACACTTTTATTTGTTTTCTTGAAAGCATTTTTGGCTCCAGAATTCTCCTGGGGAAGTCAARTATTAAATGTCAGAAAAATGTTTTACAGTGATTTGCAATGAGTACATGTTCAAAACAGCTGGAAATGTAATCTGGACAATAAGAGATGAGAAGGAAAAAAGAAGTATATGGTCTACCTACAGGCTTTCCCAAGGGCGAAGATTGATCCTAGACTGATTGAATGATGGGTATGCACCTTGGCACATGCCACATCTCTGGTGTGCAGAAATAGAATAAGACCAGATCTCTTCAACTACTTCTCCCTTGTATGCCTAGACTTCTTCCATGTGGGAACTAAGATACAAAGTGGGGAGAAAAAAGACAAAACTGCCTGCCCACAGTATGGCTGATGCGTGTACAGAAACCCTGGAGCTGGGAGGGGTTCCCAGGTGAGATATAGTCAGGAAGGACATGAAATTTCAATAGGAACTATTTCTGATAATGCCAAAACCAAATAATGTCCATAGATATAATTTATTTGTTTTCTCTTTCTTCTAGAGAATGAGCTTTATGCTCTTTCTAAAACTATGATTTCACCAGCCCAAACCATATAAAGCCCTCTCTTTGAGGCTGAAGTTTTATTTTGTGAATTGTCATTTGTGTATTGTAAGGAAAGAAACTTTTAAAGGCAGCATTAACAGGCATCTACTATTTTTGTGTTTCTGTTAAAGAGGTAAGCAGGAGATCCATGGAATACCTCTTTCTGTGTCTGTTGATCAAACAAAAAGAACACTGTTACTCTAACCTCCTACTCTTGAGGAAAAAAAAATCAGAAGCTTCTGCAATAAAGATCTACTTTAAAACTGGTCTGGAGCAGGAGATATGCCCTGATAGGCAACTAAAACAGCTGGATGAGCTAAACACTATCTGCCACCTCCTCATCAGCTGTAGTTTSTGCCTTCCAAATATTAAAATAGTTAACAACTTAAAACTGGTCAACTACTTCAAAATGGTTGTCCTGAGCATTTATCTGAGCCTAATTTAAACCACTAACTTTTTGTTTGGAAGAAGAGTAATGGACAGCACCTATTCTTTAATAAAATATACCCAGCCCTGCTCAGGCACGGCCATTCCTGTCACACCAGAAGAAATTATCAATATTTACTGAGTGTTTTCTTCACCATTTGTTGAGCTATTGCTATGTATTCAATCGGGAAGGAGCTGAATCAGAAATACTGCATAAGCTAAGTTACCACATGATCCAAAGGGGAAATAATAGGAGCAGACAATTTGGGAATGGGCTATGAGCTGGAAAATGCTTCACCACACTGTTCAGCAGGAGTTTATGGATAACRAACAGATTTTCTCTGAGCAGCACATCTTGAAATTACTTTCTGATGAGGAAATAGGAGATGCTTTTCAGGTAATTTATGCATAATAAACTAAGCAATAGTTCTGCTGCTCGACATACAAGGGCTAGTGGACTCCTTACAGACTCATAGGGACACTGGGGAGCTATAGGCTATAGCCCATATGAGATGTTTAAAGTTGATAGACAGAAGTTTGAGGAGACACAGGTCTGAAGTCGTCTGTCATTCTGGAGAAACCTGTCCTGTTCCGAATCATCTAAAAATCTTACTAGTCTTACTAAATCTTACTAATGTGTCAGAGTTAATGTTGCATTCTCATTTCTGGAAGTGCTCCTTATATCTGCTACATGTGTTCTTCACGAAGCGAACACCAGCAGTACTGAGTTGTCAGGACTATTAGTTGCCCAGCTTCTTTGTATGTCAATGCGTCCCCCCATATTTGCTCCGATAGGCCTCAACATGATCCAGATTTCACAAAAGTCAATGTGGAGAATCTAGAGCCTGGAGCAGGTCTTAGCTCAGGCTACATGTATTTGGTTCCCAAGATAAAGGCAACATTTGTGACCTGTGCTCTTAAAGGTGTTAATGTGATGTAATTCTTGCTCTCCTGAAATGGAGCTTAAGAAGCTGAAAAATCTCTTCAGCGGCTCAGTTCCAGTCTTAACTGCCTTAAACTAGGGTTTAAGATACATATTAAGATATGAACTGTGCTGAGTGAATCTGCCCTGCTATTAAAAATTTAAACCTCATGAAAAGTGATGGTTAACATACTTGATAGAGATTTGTGGTATGTGTGTATGTGGTGGGGTTTATTTATTTATTTAATTGCACTGTTTAAAAGTTATTGGTGTCTCTGGAGAGATTCTCATTTCTGCAACCCTTAATTAACCTCATTAATGTATGTAAATGAAGGAAGGCTCAGACATGTACCCTTAGATCAGTAACGAAATCAACATTTATTAATTAATCTAGCAAAATACTGACATTTTTGGAAGTTGAGTGACTTCTTTTTTTCCAGAAGAACTTTATGAAAATTAATTAATCACCATCTGCAGTCTTGATATAATTAAAAAGACATCTGAGGATTCATAGTAGAAGTGAATGTGGTTTAGTCTGTAACTGAGCACTTAATTTTGGAGATTATTCTTTCAAGTTGAATCCAAAGCTTACAGAATAAACTGGAGACTTTCAAGGTGGGAGCAGGAAAATGTGCTAAATGGACAAAGCACATTGTTTCATTAAAGAACAAAGTTTCATTAAAAACTACATTTCCATTTAAAAAATATATTAAACATAGGGAATTAATTAACATTTCTTTCCAAATCTGTTAGATCTCAAAGTTTATTAATCATTTGTTAGCAATAGCTTTTTTTATTATTATTTTTATTTTTTAAGACTGGGAGGAGGTRTATTGTGTTCAGTATTTTCCCCTTTATGGTGTATGAATTCGTTCAGGTTTTGCAGTGTGCCTTTCACTCTTTGCAATGCGTCTTGAGGTGTGCCTTCCATGAGACAAGGCAGAAATGCAGAACAAATCTTCTGAATGGAAAAACTGGGCTGACAAGTGTGACATTTCTGTGGTTTATATTACCTGTTAGTAAAAACAAACAAGCAAACCTCAACCACATTAGGCAGAGAAAATAATATATGCAGAAGTTTTCRGTCTTCTGGCATTTTTAATTACTCAAGTTTGATTCTTCATTTCTGAGACTCCTAGATTGAAAAAAATCCCCTGTTAATGATGTCTGCTCAAAATAGCAACAAATCTTTCTAATCATTTCACATTTGCCGATGACATGAATTTCTCATGAGCCGTTATTACTTAGCAGAAATAAGGAAAACTTTTATTATTATGTTGTATCAATCCCCTCATGACACATGATTAAATATATTGTCGAAGAATTGTACCTAAAAGGACAGTTGCCAAAACCAAATATATGTTCTTAAGGATGAATATGCATGAGTATAGGTACATCATTGTGTTACACACATATACTCAGAATATACTACCTGAGAAATAACACCCTGACACATTTCTTGTGTCTTGTTTGCAATGATCTAACGGTTGCACTCCTGGAAGCAAGCGGATTCCTTGTTTTTGGACGAGAGCAGGTTGTCAAGTGATTAATAAGGGAATACCCCAGTAATGTTAATTTCTTTCAGATGCTAAAAGTCAACATTTGAAAGGCAAACACTCTAAGTCTGCAACCTGMAGTTCAGAGAGCGTATTCACAGCAAACATTCTGCTAACCCACATGAAATGATATCAATGTATGATCTAATTTTATGAAGTTAATACATAGTTTGAGACTTCAGAAATCATTCTAGTTTGCTATGAGACATGTTCCATGTTTTCCTGCATGAAAGATGATGGAATTAGATATAGTGCCATATAATACTTGAGGTTACTTTGGTATTGGAGGTGATTTTTTTTAAGAGCAGTAGAGTATATCTGCCTTCTGTACTTATTTCTTATCCATATTTATTTATAGTGCCTTCCATTTTTCATGCATAGTTTATTTCTGCCTGTCTAACTCTATAATCCACTTCAAATACACTCAGCTGAATGTTTCCCTGAAAAATACATGAGGGCAGGACTTTAAAACTTTATGCAGAAATATATATAGTGTGTAGAAGTAGAAAATGAAAGGGTGTCCTTTATTATATACACTTTGACTTTGTTTTTTGTTTTGTTCTCTTTTTTTGTTTTGTTTTTATTTTCTTTTAGATAGCCAGAAAAATCAGCTAATATTATAAAATTATATAGTAATTGAAATTAGTGAGAGAACAACTGCAGAATAAGTTATCACAAAAAACAGGCTCCCACCTTATATTGTGCTGAAGTTGGAATCAAACACAATGGAAGGGGATATATGAGAAGGCAATATTGTGGAGGAGAAGAAGAAGAAGAAAACACCTCAATGAGCTGTACCATGAGGAATCTAAGCATAAAGGAGAAGGATTAGTGATGACATGGCATGAGATGACATGGCAATCAWGGAGCAGTAGCAATTCCTTCTCCTTAAATGATCCTTGCTAGTCAATACATAGGCTTAAGATGAAGGAGTCTGTCCCTGGACATCAGGATCAGGTGGTGAGGTCCACATTAGCCTCTGCACCTCGCAATCTACTATTACCTGGTGTAGGTAGATAGGGAATCATTTGGTTTCTGTTGACCTATTTGCTCAGTTACCCGTGCAAGCTCATCTGAAGCTTTTTTTTTTTTTTTTTTTTCTTTTTTTGTTGCTGTTATTACTCCTCTAAATAAGCAGTCTGGAGCTGCTGTTTTTTGGACGTGTGCATCCCTTTTAGGTGTCCCTCTGCCATCCCCAGCTCTGTGCACCCTGGCTGTTCTCATTCCCCATTTCTTTGCACTTCCGTGCGGGGCATGTCCCAGCACAGCAGCATCTTCCTCTCCTCCAAATTAAGTTTAAACTCGTATTAAGTCTAGCCCTGGTTTGGGTCCTTATTCTCTCTTTCCCTTTTAATTTAAGTGGAGGATAAGGACAGAGCTAGAAACCAGCTACTGGCTACAGGGCCAGGCAGAGCACAGCAGCCAGCTTTGCGGCTCCTGAAAGTCCTGGCCCATGCCCAGGAAGGTGCTGGAAGGCAAACTCCAGCAGGAGTTGGGAGAGGAGTCTCAAAAGCCAGACCAGGCGGGACATAAAGCTGGATGGAAATAATAGGTTCTAGAGGATCCTGTTCGATAGTGCCATTTTTTATGGCATGTTCTGAGGTTTGCTGCTGTGCCAGTGTCTTCTGCCACATTTGCTTTTAATGACATGGCAACTTGGAATGAATTCTTGGTGAAGTCTGAGACTCCTGGAGCTATTGGCTGGCTGCATCCTGTACAAATAACAGACACAAAATCACTCGAAAGGACTGTTCAGCACAACTCTTTGCTCTAAGTCTTATCATGCTTATATTTACAAGGTCAGAGATGGCTGGGAGAGAAGATTGTATCTCAAATAGAGGATATTTTTAAAAGTTTAGATAAGAAAGGAACAGGAGCAGCAGGCATGAAAGGAGATGAGTAGGAGCCAGCTAAAGTACTATTTTTTAAATGCTTTGCAAAGGTCAAATCTCTCCAAGCCAGAGCCAAGCCTTGTGGAAAGACCTACAGCTGGCCTATCTTCCCCTCTCCCATCAGCTCTGGAAGAAAATTCTGCTCTACACCTGTATCTTCATTTTTGTTTACCATGTCCTAGGTGGAACTTTGTCTTAAATGCTGATGTTCTAGTAGGATTTGTGCTCACAACTGCTTTTCATTACTGAAGAAGGGCCTGGCCATGAGTTGTCCTCGGATGGATCCCGACCATCCGATGGAAACTGGAGATTGGGGTAGGGAGTCTTTCCATTCCTGTCTGCTGGTAAACATGAGGAAATGAGTGCATGGACCAGACTTCACTTCTGCTACTCATATGCAACTATTTGAGACAATTTTGAATTCAAAACACTTGTGTTTTCTTTTTTCTTTTTTTACTTTGGTGGTAACAGAACTTTATCATTATGACAAATGTTTCTCTAGATACTTCAAAGAAAGGGCTTGTACTGAGCAAATCTTTCACAGCTCACGCAATGCTGAATGAAGCAACTGCATGTGCAGGAGGTTCTTAAAGGCTCTGTCTAGGGTCTCTGACCTCCACGCTTGGACCATGCAGAGGCAGCGGTCTGCTCCTGGGCCACTTTTGCTGAGGGAGAGGAAAAACCATAGCCTAGCCAAGAGTCTTAAGTCTTAATTACTGGGATCAGTACTTCTTCCTTATGGGAGGGAAGATGGAGCCCTTGGAGCAAATGTGGCTCTTCTGTTGCAGGAGCTTGAGGCAGAAGTGCTTGAGCTGTGACCCTGTCAGTCCCAATATGCAGCAGGAGACTAGAGAGGAAGAAGACTAGATGCCTCGTGGCCTCTCTGCCTTCATGGGAGGACAGCTCCCATTAGGACAGGATACTTTGGCAAGAGAAAGAGCCACATTAGCTCCATTGCTGACATTCCCAAGCCCTTCCTCGACTTCCTCTTTCCCTGATGAAATTGTCTTGTAATTGTACAAAAGAACTGTTGCTTGTGTAGGTGGAGCAATTCTGCTTGCACGGGAATAATTAATTTTCCCAGGCTCTAGGAGCTCTTGTTGCTGATGTTTGTTTTGGCTTTGGAAGGAACCTGACCCCTTTACTGTTGTGCTGAGCAGAGGAGAATATTTCTTCRGAAAAGTATCCTTATCATGAAGCCTTTCTTGAATGATGATTCCATCTATGTCAGGCAGAAATAAAACAGGAAAGATATCTAAACAGCACCATCATTTGAAGAAATTGCTTTGACCTTCTTTTGCAGAAATATTTGTTCTTTGGGCAAGAATTTAATGCTCTTGCACACTATTTGTATGATCCACAGGAAGGATGTATTTTTATTGTGCCAGAATATTSTAACTACATCCAGCAGCTTTAAATTCTGTGGTAACGTTTTAACCCAAAGTAATTTTAATTAGACTAAGGTTAATTTAGAAAGTATAAACATGTTCTAAAAATGTAAGACAGCTGCTCTGTCTCAAATCGTAAATGCATTATGCAGAACCTGCTTTCATTCATCCTGGCCTGGCATCAGATGGCATGGATAGATTGCAAAGGTAAGAGGATTTTTTTTTTCCTCTAGAAGCAGTGCTTTTGAATATGAAGAGATCCCATTCAATTGATAAACCTTACATAACCCAAAAATGTTGTCTTCCTACTATGCTAATAAAATGTGCATGCAGTCAAAAACAACCTCCTTTGGAATATTAAGAAATTCTCATGTCGTACTGAGCTTAGTGTATCAGAGGCAACTTGTTGATAGGTTCCCCTCTGGTTTGAAGAGGGTAAAGGTGGGGAGAGAAGAGAAAATTACAAGTGCTGTCATATACTTTTGAGAAAAGCTATGAAACATATATAGACCTAGGAAATATAAACTAGGCCCTCATCCTCCTTTTGATTTGTACCAAATCTCAGAATTTTGAGGGTTTAATTTGGCTTCATATTCAGTTAGAGATCTGCCTCTAAATCTCATTCTCTGGATTCAGACTGTGAGAAGCATCTATTTCTAAGTTACATTAGGATTCTAATTTGGACTATGACTAGTATTTGTGTCTTCATGCTGACTGGAGAAAAGAAAAAGCACATCTGGAGCATTTAAGCCCCTCACATTCTGTCTTCACTGACTAAAAACGCAAAACTTAACTTAGTTTTCATTGCTTTTTAACATTTTTTTTTACATGGTTTAATGGTAAAAGCAGCATATCTTCTTTTTACTTCTGTTGTTGAAGAAAAAGCTATAGGTCTCATTAGCATGGCTGTGAGCCTGAGATATGTAAAAAGATCATGAGAACTGATTACTTAAGTGCTAGAGAAAGCTATTGTGTAATGGAGGTTTAACTTTGCTAGCGTCTATCTGTGGCCATCATGGATGAGCATGTGCTATCTTGTATTTCTTGCATGACTGGATATTTGTATAGTCTCCAATTCTGGTGGCTTATTTAATAATAAGAAAAAAGCTTCCTTCCTCACCACACTTTGTGAGCAATAGTTCTGRCTAAATTAAAAGGTTTTCTTTGTTTCTTAGATTCTGAAAAAAAGATACTATCATGAGAAAGCTAACTAAAATAGATGAGCTTTACATTTAACTCAGCATGCAATAAAGTCATAGCTTTCTCCCAAGAAATTAATATTCTGATAATTCTTTTCTGATAGGTCCAACTCAAGAAAAATTGTGTGGATGTCTTTTAGTGTCCCATTATTATTCTATAACATTCTTCTAAAAATGAGGACGGTAGCTATGACTCTTCAGCATCTTTTTACATATTTTTCAGTATTTCCTTCTTAAAGATTTTGAAGCAAATTGCATTTCTATAATAAGTATCCTGGCAGCATTGGCAGCAGAAAACTTTAGAGATCTATAAAAGCTGTGTCTTCATATTGTGGATGGTGTAGAAGGTGATAAGAAGCTTACAGGAGAAAATAGCTTGGGGAAAGGAGGATTAACCTTTCTTACTGAGAGTGGAACAGAGACCAAGAAATTATATTTTGCTTGAATTGCATTCCAAGGTTGAATTCAAATTTGAGAGAAAATATTCTGGGGCAGGCTCTCTGTGAAGGARTTATTTTCATTTTATTTTTGCACTTCAGATAGATTTGCAGAAAAGACTCAGGAGTTGATACTGGAATTATTCKGCTTTGTCTTCATCCAATTGGAAAGAGCAATTCTAAAGCAAGCCTCCTACCTGCACCCCTTGTTTCTTAAATCATTCCCTTTTTGAGCTGCCATATCTTTTTTTTCAACTGTTCCTCAGAAATGACCCATAGGAGAGTAGAAGCCTAAAAGAGAGAATTAAGCAGCAAACAACACAGGCAATTGCTGCTCAATTCTAGCCGTTGATCTTGGAATGGGCAGAGCAATGTAATCCTCTTTTGTGTAGCATTTTGAGTTTGATCATTTAGGTTTTGCTGYAATTCAAATGTAAACCCAGATATTTTGAATCCTCTATGAAAGGAAGCAGAGCCTTAGCAGAATGAGGACTTCTTAGTTCTCCCAGAGCTGTGGTTCTTCAGCACAATAGGCTCTCCTGAAGGTGCCGAACTCGCAGTCACAGGCCTCATGGAAGACAGGGTTGCCTGGGAATCCAGGTTTTCATTTCCCACCAGCTATCCAGTCAAGCTAGTTAGGAACTGAAAGTCAAAGCTGCCCCAGGAAAGTGAATTTCTGAGTCTATGCTCAGAGGCTTCCAAAATCCCCGAGCGCCACCACGGAAGCTGCTAAAGAGCTCGGAAGTTGGAGGATGAGCCTCATTAACAATGTACCAAGTGGACAAGCAGGGAGCAGGGCAGGAAATAAGGTAGGTTTGACAGATATCTAGCCTCATGGTAAACAAGAACAGGAGTTTTGCAGCATTGGGAACTGTCCTCACAAGGYTTAGCTGCTAGGTGAGTTATTCAATAAAGTCAATAACTCTGAACGGGCAAGTTGGACCTGGGGCTGTAAAGTGCACTGTGTTTTCAAGCATGTTAGCCCTGGTTATCCAAATATAACACCTGGGGAAGCAGCTGGACATTATAGGTTCAGTATATTACTAATTATCTGTTAAAGCAACCCAGGCCTCAACTGGTGAAAAGAAGGTTCCTTCTGAGTGTCCTGCCACAGGAGTACAAGTGAAGATGAAACTCAACACTGAGAAAGAAAGACAGGACCTCCAGTATAGAAAAGAAACATCAATGCAAACTCCCAAAGGACTCTGATCTTCTGCTTTTAGAAACTTCCTATATGCTGCTCTCGCAGCTCCTCTCTCTGGGCAACAGGCCAGGCTTTCTGCCTGGGTGACTTAGAAAGCACAATTCCCTTAAGGCTTAAAAATCCTAGCCTGAATTCTGGCTCTCCAGGGAAACAAAATATTTCTTGGAACTATGCCCTTGTATCCCCCACAATTTCCTGTCTCTCAGAAGAGGGTGAGAAGGGAAAAAGAAAAAGTGGGRTATAGCTAATAGAGAAAAGAGGTGTATACATTTTACTGCTTTGACTAGTATAGCAGCTCTACTGATGCTGCCTGAAAGATGGTTCTCTGCATTTAACCACAACTCTACCCCACACACTCTGGCTGAAGATTTTTTTTGCTTGCGTGGAGGATCCAGTCCTATCCTTTTGCTTAGGGGCTTTCTTATCCCATCCATGGCACAACTCCGGTTGCCTTCCTAAATGTTTTAGAAAACATCACTTCAAATAAAATCTCCAAGGCTTAATTTAGACAAGCATATTTAAACTTTTCCATAATGAAGTCACCGGTTGGCACTAGCCTGTGTTTATAGAAATAAAATCTGCTGGTTATTATTTGCTTTCCTGTTGGTTAAGCTCCTTTAACCCATGCTGCCTTCCACACCAGCCTCCTGTCGGTGGTAGCCTAACAGCTGGTGAGCTTGTACATCAGCTAGTACTTCAGGGGCTGAACAGCTTACACAACTCTATCACTTAAAGTATTAAAGACAGACCTCAGCGAGATTTCTTGTACTTGTTTTTTAGGTGAATCATCTTTGGCTCTGTTGGAATCCCTTTCCTGTGGGGATCCCTTTTCTCAAGCCTTGACTTAGTAAGAGCAACTGTTAGCRCTTAAAGGAAAATTACAGAATAACTGTGGAAAACAACATTTGAAATAATAATTACTTGTATCAAGAAAATGATTTGGAAGAGATATCTGATTAATCAGGAGAGAGAGTTATACCTTGGGGCCCCAAGGCTTGTCTGAACAAATTATTTTTTAAAGACTTGAACAGATACAACAGTGTCTTCACAGAGAAGCTGTAGATCAATAATTAATTAYAGAAAATATTTAGCAGTTTAAAAAAAAAAAGACAGAATATATTTGTGTGATACATAAACAGGGAAAGAGAAATGAAAATGCTGAATAGTGCATTTTTCACATGCTTCTGATAATTTTCTAGATATTCATGACACTTAGAGGAATAGTGAAATATGAAAGATTTATACTATGGAGAGATCATCAAATATTCCAGTTCAATATTAATTAAAGGTCTGCAATTATGAAAACTAGGCAAAACATCATTAAATACAAAGAACGAGTGTCTTAAATTGTATGCTATTTCTGTCGCTTTGAGGAACATCAAAATCAGCACACTTTTTTAAGCAATGTGCAAATGAAAGGACTTCATTGTTAATGTTTAAGGTGTTAACGTCTCTAAGCATTAAATGGGAACCTGTATTGTATATGTTGGATTTAGATCCAAAGCAGCTCTTGAARATGTTTTGTCAGGTGCTAACCTGCAAGACACCATGTTACTGATTATTGCAATTGTACCGTAAATTATAAGGTTATAAAAATAGGACAATAGACTATTATTGCAAAGAAGAGCTGTAAAGCAAATGAATCTTCCACAGATACCAATAATGTGACAGTCACTAGATTAAACCCTGAGTATTTCTATGCTGTCTGACCCTGAAGTGTGTGTTTATCTTAAATCTATTTTCTGCCTGAAGAGTTGWTGAGGTGCACAGTTATTTATACTCAGATTGACCTGAGCTGAATACGGATCTCAGAGGTCAGAGGAAAAGCTGTCTTTTCTTCTTGTCTACTATTAGGTTTTTGGGGGACATAGGCATTTACATATGTATGGTGGGGAAAGATTTTTTGTGCTATCAGTTTGTCATTTTCAGGAGAAATCTGTCGTGGCTGTTTACTTTTGAGGGGAAATCCCCAAGTATCAGGAGACATTAGGACTGCAAAATCTAACCAGCAGGATTAATATAAGACCGTACTCTCAGACCTATGTTATGGCTTACATTCACAGTATCATATAAGAAATGATTTWAAATGTTTTTCATGGCTCAAAGTATCCAGATATTTTGTAGTTCCCATGTCCAGCTACAATCTCTATACCAGCAGTACATTTCTCAAAAGAATGATGTCTAGAATGCAAATATATTGTTTCTAATGATAATATTAGCCTTCCACATGATCTTCTACTCTCCCTGGAAATATTTAAATTTAGCCTACCTAAACTGCTACCTATTCAGCCTACCTTAAACTTTGTCTACAGAAACTTGGATCTCTGTAAAATACATTTTTTGCACTTTTTGCCTCTCACTTTCYTTTGCATGGGTATGGTACATGCTTGCATTGCACAAGTATGCAGTGCAATGTAGGTATTGGGTTGTTGKTTTTTCTTTTTTTTTTTTTCCTGATAACTTCTGTGCAAGTGTGGATGGCATTTCTTTCAAAAATCAGTCTTGCAAAGAACTTCATAAGTCAGCAAAGTTTAAAGTACTTTTTAGTTTATTTTCTAAACAGTGACCTAGACTACCAAGAATGCTTTGTAATAGCAAAATCTAGGATGCTTCTTGTACGAGAACTCTTTAGTAGCAGCAAACAAGATAGAGTGAATCAACCATGGATTCTTAACCATGGATTAGGTAACCATTCCATTAGGTAACCATAACCATTCTCAACCAGTTCTTAACCATGGATTAGGTAGAGGAGTGTCTAGAAAGAATCTCTTTCTGAGATGGGACCGTTAGAATGGCGATAAATCAGCAGGAATTTGGAGAAAGTGGAACAAAAAATACGATGCCTTTTGGCTTGCTCCTTTGTACAATGTTTTTTTTTTTTTTTTCTTCAGGACTGTAAAGACAGGTCAAAGATGGCCTACAAAGTGAAATTCTTTCCTAGTATGGTTTTCCCTTCCTGGATGATACCTTATGGATCCATAGGAACTAGATTTCTTCATTTCCATTGTTGTTCTTCCCCAGGGAAGAATTTGGGGGAAAGAGATCTCGGCTACTTTCTCTTGCTTTGTCATCTGTTTGGATTCCTAGGGATTAGAGACCTGCTTTCCATAATCTGTTCTTAGGGTCTATAAAAGCTTTGCTCATCGTTCTGACAGATACCCAATCCTTAGTATCATTATTGGAGATGATCCTTTCTTAGCCTGTTATAGGCCTCAAGAATCTTCCAATGCTTGTGGTTGTTAAGGAGGGAAAGGGAACTCTTGGAAGAAACATCTTTTCCAGATCATAGCTACATAGTTCCTTGTAAAGGAGCTCCTTTCACATTCTTTGCAGGCTTACCTATTGATTCATTAGTCAGGGCAGTAAGCTCAGTTTCATCACCAGCTTACTTGTGTTTTTATTATATACAACTGGGAAATGGTTTTCCAAAGATATTCTGAAAAAAAAAAATATATTAAGGGATGGACCATTTTCAGGACATCTAATGTAGAATGACAAAGCTTTGTCAAGGCTTTGGTAAAGATGTCAGGAGCAGACACATAATGTAAACGTAGCCTTTACTATGAAATCATTATTATGAGAATGAAATCTGTGGATGTCATGTGGCAGTCATCAATTGAAATAACTAGCAGTCACCAGTGTCCATAAACCATTCCTGACAGACTGCAGCTTGGTTGACCACATGAAGTGATTGCTTCAACATAAGCTGCTACTGCAATGTGAGCCAAGGCTCATCAACTCCCAATGAAGCAATAGCAGGCAAACACCAAGATGACAGCTTACACCGGCAACCTGGTTTTTGTCCCTGTGGTTAGGGATTTTATTGGGGCAAGGAGAACCAAAACACTGCCCTGTAGATGTGCAAATCTAAGTTCTGACAGTTTCCTGCCTGACAAGTCAGTATGCAGAATTACATACAGAACCCTCACCTAGTACTACTTTATATTAAAAATGCATTGTTATGAATTTGCAATGAATATGCCAAGATATTAATAAGACATGTTCTTTATCAAAATTATTTGCATTTCTACTTGTTATTTAGTCTTTTCTGCCTTCATTTTTTGCCCCATTATGTACAAAGCATTACAAAACCTCTCTGTTTTTTTTTTCTTTTTCTATAAAAGCCTTTTCTAACTACTATCAGGAGGCACTTATAAACATGGTGTTAGGTGATTAATGACAGTAATCCTTCCTGATAGGTAGAGGGCTGAACCCACAGCAAGTCCCCAGCACTAAAAGAGCAAAGGATTTATTTTGGCCTCTTGTGAACAAGGGAGTCTTGATAGAGAAAATACCAAGAAGCTCTACCCCAGAACAACAGCCTGTTTGCCAGGACCTTCACAGACTGCTCTAGTATGAAGCTGCAATACCCGAGTAGCTCGTTTAAAACGTCAGGGAGGAATATCTTGGGATAGATTGAATTATTTCAGGGAGCAATTTCTAAACAGTAGTTATTTGTAAAAGAGGTGGATTCTGCATTTCTTAGCAGGGTAAATCCARTGTAAGAGTATTTCCAGAGAAAAATACTACTTGAAACATTTTTCCTTGAAATAGATGCATTTATGAAAATTTGTATTTCAAGCTATTAAGAGCAAAAGTATTTTTTGGTCAAAACACTACTTTTCATCGAAACAGTGATCAAAATGCCACCTGGGTTCAAAAGGCAAGTGCTTGAGGTAAGTTTCTTCTTTGCTCTCACCCTATATAGGGGGTTCATCTGCTTTCCAGGTTTCCAGGGGCTATTGCTTTAGGCTAGTTCCAGCARGAAGCTTCTCCAGAGCTGCCACAGTTTGTGGTTTTGGGACAGCTCTGCCAAACACACATGGTTACATGCTTTTGTAGTGAATATTTTTCACAGATTTTTCCCTCTGCAGGGAATTTCAAAAGTTCCACTTCTCATCTTAACTGGGAAGTGAAACTCCCCCATCTCCTGGTCAAATGGAAACTCCATATTTTGTCCAGACCTGCTACAGTGCAACTAGGCTTTATTTACATATCAAGCATAAACGATGTATTTCTGTTTCCAGAGAGAGCAAAAACAAATAGCTGGACATTGGGAATATGTCATTTTATGCTGGCACGATTGCATGTATGAGTGATCATGGGCGATAGCTGGTCTGCTGAACGAAGACTTGTGCAGGTGATGCTGCTTGGAGTCTGTTTGCAAACAAGCAGCTAGCAGATGTGCCTGTGAAGCAGACTATATGCTGAGATTTGTGTGGCATCCTTGTGCATGTGTAGGCAGTTAAGATATTTGTGGTGAAATCATGGCCTCATTGAAGTGGGTGGCAGCTCTCCCACTGCTTCAGTTTGCCCCAGTTCTAGCTCTTCTTTTGGTATTCATACGGAGCACTTGACTGACTTCAATGGAGACAAAACTTTCTGAAATCATTTGATATACATGGGGTTTGTTTTTTATTTAGTTGTCTGAATTTTGCTGAAGTTTTTCCTCAGAAGTGTTTCAGTTCAGAAAGCAGAAGATATATGGAGATCATTTGTGGGTTCTCTGCAGACTAACTTGCTAAACAAGTCCCTGAGTAATAGGTGTAAATGATTGTATTTGATTACCAGGCTGGAGAAAATCCAGCAATATGGCAAAACACATAAGTTTAGAGGAGTGCATAGCAGCAAGATGACCTACAGATGCATGATGGACAAAACTGYGTTTTAAAAGATTCTGTCTTTCCTCAATGATAAGTAGAAAGAAGAAAGGCTAATTCTCAGTTTTCAGCAGTGAAATCTGTGTCACTGCAGGTATTATGTGAAGGCAGAACTTGGCTCTGTGTTTTTGTGTTGATTTGAATGTGCTGAGACTCCTATGTGCCCAATTCCTGGGAAGAAACACGCGCACAGTCTGTGAATTGTTATGACTTTATAACCCTGAGATAGAAAATCCCAGATATTTTTATTCTTTTTAAAAATGGCTTTTTTAGCAGTACATATCAAGGATCAGAGAATCTATGTGAAGAGGACATAAAATCTTTGGAAAGAGGGCTATGTAATTATTACCCATAAGAAACTATATTTTCCTTCAATAGTGCTGTCCCCTACCGTGACGTATCTATCTTAGATTTTGATGATAAGACACAGTTATATATCTTAAAATCTGCTTCAACTGGTATGGTTTAGAGCATCCTGCTTTCTCATTTGTGTCTGATATTTCACAGTCTTTCAATTTCCAGACCACCTGGGGTTCTTAACCCTCCTTTAATAAAAAGGTCCATCACATTTCCCTGGTGTTTAAAAAAAAATAGTCTCAGCTGCTTCCAATATATATACTATGCAGGGATCATAAAAATAAGTACAGTATAAAATGTTATAGCCCTATTTCCAATTTGTACAACATAGCTCATTGCAAGACATGAGCCATCCTGCCATCTCTGTGCTCTAGTTACACCTTCTGGTCACTCTGTTTTGAAGTACCCCAGAAACATGCTGGTATCTTAGACCAYGGCATAGCTGCCTATGAGCTCCAAATAAACCTGCACATTTATGAAATGTGGACAGTCCTCAGCTGCTACCTCTCCTGCATGTGCTGTGCAATCTGCTAGGGTTGCATGAGTAGGGTGCATGGCCACATCCATCCTGCATCACTGGCTCCTATTGCTCTTTGGGAGAGCCAAGGTGTCCACAGATGCTTTCTCTTAGGACCTCAATCGCATCAACTAAGAGGTTTGAGTGGAAAGAGAACATGTCTCAATATTTACTTGAAACATTGTCTGAATACGTGCTGCATTTGTGAATTGTGCTCAGCAGAATAGATGTCAAAAGCTGGTGCATATTCGGGATTTCTATTATTAATCCAGCCATTCCTTTCACCTCATACATAAATGTCAGTATTTGTACACCTCTACAGAGCTGAATGATTTGTTCAAAAATGCTATTTTTTCAAGAGTTAGCAAAAACGTGAGCAATACTGGCCCTGTTGAGGCTCAACAGCAGAATTAGCTGACTTGCGCAGGGCTCAGTATTTCACCAACCCCCTGTACTGTACATTTCTTACAAACTGCAAGCAGTTGTCAACAAGGGAGGAAATGGTTAAGMGCTCCCTAATTTGTATTAAATTAGCATTATAAGCAGATATCTGTAATCATTGTATAGAAACAAATGTATAGTGTATCAGAGTAAATCTAACTCAGCTGTAATTTGTTCTGTTAGTGTTTTGTTTTTATTGTTTTTGCTTAGTTTTTAATCACTGCAGAGAAGGCATTATGGACACTTAATGTATTAGTTGACAATAGTTTTTTGAGAAAGAGATGTGTTTCTTCTCTCATTTTAAAAGCATAAACTGCCTACAAAAGCTCTATTAGTAACAAATTACTGAAGGTCTTTTCTCAGGTAAACTTTGAAGTATATACTTCTGAAAACTATTCCGGCATCTTCTTGCTTGTGATTTTTCCTGATGCATTTGCTATATTTTTTGGTTACCTCACTAGGGCTTTAATAGCCCTTTAGTAGAACCTTAAATAAGGGTTTTAACCCTCATAATTAAACTTCTTTCAAATGATCCCATTCGGAAATTGGCAGGCCTGGTCTGAGGATTCAGAACTGTTTCCATAACAACAGAGAGGTATCATGGAGAGGTCTGTGACATTGCAGTGAGATCGCAAAGAGAAGTCACTAAAAATGGGATACAAGAGGCATCCTTCTCACCTARATGTGATTTAAGCACAGAAAGTGTGAAAAACAAGAGCCACAAATGCTATTATATCTCCCACAAATGATTTTCTTTCCAAATTTGCTTCTTTGAGTAGTAAACTGCTCATATCTGTCAGTTTTTAAAATCTGGAAACCTGTTCTTAAACCAGCTCATTTAAGGTTATGTATTGCTGCCAAAGTAGAGCAAATGGTTAACAAAAAGATCTACCTTTGGATGTATTTCTGAAAGTTTACCTAGAGAATGACAGAGTTTTCAAATAAACAAAGTCATCTTTAACTAAACTTTAATGTTTCTCTTTCCTTTTAACAGCTTATTGGTGAGTAGATCCATAATCAGTGCCTTCTAAGTGGCCCAGTAAGAAAGTAATAATAAAAGAAAATAATTTTTCTAGTAAGAAAAATAAGTTACCAGTTTGACCATCAGAATAATGACTGCTAAATTGACAAAATGAGCAAAACATTTTAAGAACTTTCAACATTTAGGGCTCCAGACGGAAGTTAATGGAATCATTTTGGATGTACAGAGAAGCTCCCCAAATCCCATTTTGAGTTAAAATCTTCCACTAGTTTTTCTATTTCGTTCTTCAGTGTTTTGTCTAAAGTTCTTTGGTAGGATACAGCTTAAGTGTGTATGCAGTGATGAAGGGTTGTATTCCATTCTACATTTTATTTTTAGTCCTAATCTCATAGATCTCATTGTAGATCAGTTATTACTATCAAACATTCTAGACTCTCCATGGTCTATTTTAAATGAAAAAGCTGTCAAATTATTTCCTTCTTTTTTTTTTTTGTTGTCCAGATTATATTTGAACTTCTCACCGTTAGGAGCATAGCTGAGGAACGAACCTAAATTATCTAATGCCCGCAGTGAATCTGGTTCCTTTTCAAGTACATGAATCATTCACGGATCTCTGTGAATGTATACAACAGCTTATTTTTAGCCGGCTCCTTGACAAGGATGTGTTGACTTCTCTGCTGGCTCCCTTGGGCTCTCCTTCTCTTAAGTGCTAGCCACAGAGCTGCCGTGCTGCCTTTCCCATCAGCAGGGTAACAAGATGAGCAACCACTCGTGGTTTTCGATGCTGAGAAATGCTAAAGCAAATCAGCTGGGAAATCTGAGAGATTTTTTGTTGTTGTGGTTATTGTTAAGACTGAGCAGCTCTGTACTGTCAGAAGTCCCTCCCCTCCATTAGGATCAACATTTTCCTCCTGCTTCCAAAAATGGTAGAGAAACTGAAAAAGAGGCAAGTTTCGTTCTGATATGATTATAAAAGTGACGGTTCTTCTATATGTGCACATCATACTTCTATTCCTGTAGAAACCGTTCTATGAACAATGGTAGGGAAATTAGGCAGGATTTGAATTTGGCCTTTAAGTTATAAACAGCTCCAGTATTTACAGCTCACTTTGCACTTGACTCTATTATAGCAGGAATGTTAACAGTCGCTAAATTACAGTTGACGAAAGATTTCCATTAGCCCAGGCAAAAGATATTCATAAATATGTGTGCATATAATTATCAACCTCCATGAAAAAATCAAATAGTTATTTCTTGTAGTTCTTTCCGTATTCATTTTCAGATAGATCAGAAATAATCTCACACTTTTCAGTGTGGGTCAGCTTTTGGGTCCAGTTCCCTACCGTTCTTCCTTTTTTGGCTGTGTTTGATGTGCTGCGTTGCAATCAGGAATTTTACAAAATCTATGGTGTGAGGCATAAACTCTGCACAGCCGCAGCTCTTGTCCTGCCTATACATGGAGTTTCAAGAGATGCCCAGCACACAACACTGCCCTGCAACAAAATCCGTACTGGGAAGTGATCACTGGCTCCAGGCCTCACCAACCTGGAATCACTSTTTGACATATAGACCCATGGCTTTTTTTTTTTTTTTTTTTCCTCCCCTTTTTGTTTGGTTGTGTGCTTTTTAAGAAAAGAAAATTAAAGTTTTGTTGCCCTTCACAAATAAGTCTTTCAAACTGGTCCAGTTCATTAGTATAAGCATATTGTGATGTGAACATGAGATCTCTTTTTCCCATAAAATTGGTCTTATCTGAATCAGGTAGTAGATCATGGCTTAATTCTTGAAGTACAAAAGCTTAATTATAAACACTGTTTTCACTGTTTAAAAAAAGGTAAATTTATGATCTCTCTYTACATAAATATCAAAAATTTTTCAAGAATATTAAATTATTAAAATGCCAATATCTTCAGTCCCTAGACTCATCATCATCTTTTCTGAAATGCAACCCTATCCTCTAAACTTCCCATAAAGTGTAYCTGTTTTTTCATCTCATTTTAAAATGGAATGAGCAATCGTACACATATATTCTGAGTGAGGCCAATAGAGTTATGCATGTAATAGTGTTTTAATGACCTCCATTATATTTTTCTGTTCTTTAATTACAGAGATGCTGTGTGACCCAAGGTCATGAGATACTGGTCATGAAGATATTTGTATGTTTCTTTTCCTGTAAGTTATGCTACCTCAATATTAGCCATTATAGCAACAGATACTATACCTATGCAGGCAACATTATTTGGTTACATAATGCAATATGTGATTACTTTACCACTAGCAGGTCAGCCTTGCYTATCTCTTCCCACCCCCCCCAAAGGCCTTGCTATAGGATTCCTTTTGCAAACATGTAACTAAAGTAATAATGCAATTAATGACTGTTATGTGACTGGAATGTGTACTCTTTACAGAATCAACTTAATCCAGGGGAGTTTACTACGTGTCTTAGCTGTGGGCCCTCTGCTTGAGGTAACAACAAGGAAAAGGACTACTATTCCCGAAACATTAATAGATGGAGGAAATGCTGCATTTCCTTTGTTCTTTACATGTTCTATAAATATTTCATGTGTTTGTTAAAGCTGTGTTATTTCTGGAAGCCTGCCTACTCTCCTGTTTAATTTTTCCTGAATCCTTCAGGGCTGTAGATAGCTTGGGATACACAGAGATTTAACATTCCATATTTATGCTCTGTTAATAGGCACCATATGAAGATTAGGAATGTAAACTAGTGAGGACCAGAGAGGGAAGTTTTAGCATGCCTTAAAAAAAGGACTTAGACTCCATTTGGTGAAAGACATTTCCACTACTCATAGCTGTGAATTTCCATCCTTCCAACAAGAAAGATGATGGAAAAGGTAACCAGAATACCTTAAGCTTGATCAAATATGCTTGAAAATTTTACTTATTATGTTTTTATTTTACCTTCTCTTCCACTATTTGTATTTTTTAGTATTCACGTCAGTGTAAAAAATGAATCACGGGTAACAGTCCTCTGATTTCTCAAAAATAGTTAATAATGATATTTTGAAAGGAGTCATCCCAAATAAAAAACACTCACGTTGTTGAACAGGTCCGTGTTACCTCAGGTCTCCATATCTTTGCCTGGAAATTCTGCAGTAATGCTRGTTTGTAATGTCCCCTGAGAATCACTAGAAAAACACAGAAAATCTGTGTATGGATTTTCCAGTGCAACCAGAAAAAGAAKGATTTCATATTATGCCATGTAAAAAGGTGAAACAGTTTAAATGCATCCTAAAATCTCAGAACTGGATTCTGAATATGTTTTCGTTGACTGTTGGCATCAACAAGCTCAGCTGGTAATATATAGGCTATTGTTACCTCACATAATAAATGTAGGGTCAGACTTTGGTGGCATTATACACTCTGAAAAATCCCTTACTACCTGATGAACCCTACTGACAACAATGGAATTACCTCAGCATAAAATACTGAGCAGACTCTATAGGGCTATCAGAGTAGTTTCTTGGTTTTMATTCCTTCTTCTACAAGATAGTTAGGACAGGTCAGATGTATAATGAGAAAACAGGTGGATGTTTTTTGAAAAGAACACAAATCCAATAAATACCCCAGGAAATAAAAATCGTTGAGCAGAGAGAACAGGATTTTCTAAACTCCCCAGGAATTCAGCATTTTTATTTGTAGCGATGATATCTGTAAGAAAGCAAGGCAGCAGCTGATTCACAAACCAAAACGAGAGCTTCAAGGATATTTGCGCAGTGAGTAAAATCCTGGGATCATGACTACAGGTCTTGGCAATCATTCAATTATTTTTATTGTAGTTTCAAAATTCAGCTTTGCTATTTCCCATGGAAAAGCAACACCCACACAGATTTCTCATGCTGTATAGGCATTTTTCAACTTGAAGTTCCGGTTCTGTATGAGATATCACATTTCAAGACGGAGACCCAAAAGAAAAAGCAGTGTTTTGATTGCTTGTTTTTAAGGTAATAGATAACTAAAAATATAATATTGCCTAAAAACTCATCTTTCATATGCACATGCTGTCAATAAGCCTATTAACACTGATAATTAAGGTACTATATAGACAGTATATTCTCCTGCAGGTTTAGCAATCAAAATTGATGCAGAAAGAAATATGTTTTACAGGCAATCAACAACTCTTCTTCCTTCTGCAGCACCACATGAAACTATGCAAAAAGCAGATGCTTTACAGAACCTTCTGATACACACAGTGGTAGAGAAGGATCAAGCCATAAAAGAGGAATAAAAAGACATCTTGCCCTGAAACTCCTTGACAGTCACCTTGCTGGAGTCAGGGTCCATTTCCCTCCCTTCACGCATAAATGAGACTGACATTGAAGATGTCAGCACTAATAACACAGATACAGCTTTCCTCTGGACCACCAGTAATACAGCAGAATATTCTGCAATGATAAAAGTCCTTTAAAAGCAATACAGGGGAGAACTTCCTTCTTTTGAATGCTAAATGCTTCTTTAAATTCTCTCCCTTTCCTTCAGCAAGACCTTAGCTAGATAAAATAGCTTCTGGTTGTTTCATTTCCATGGATATTCTCCATGATGGAGAATCTTTCTAAAGTTTTAACAGTTCTTTATTCATGCTATCATAAAGCATTTTAGTCTTAAGATACCATAAGAGTTTGTTTATTTTGGATTTTGAAGTGCTCTAATCAAAAATCCCCTGAATTTAAAAGGAATCTTTTACATACTGTTACAGAGTSTTTCCTTCAAAACATTCTAGTCAATGCTTTCCCTTAAAAAAAGTAGTGATTCAAATATTTTTTTAAATGACTCATCTCAAAAGATTGAAAGCATTACATCATTTTAAACCATGCTCACTGTTTTCATTTCAACTGGACTTTCAGACTGTCATCAGAAATCTGACATAATTTTCTTTTTTGCTTCAAAATCKCAGTTCCATACAACCATTTGTATGAGTGTTTGATCTGTGAACTCTTGATTTGGAATTCTTGTCGGATTTGTACTGAACAGTGTATCTAATTCCTTTCAGGACATGTTCTGTAGGCTGAAAATATTTGMTTTTTTTTTAGCAAAGGCAAAATTTGAAAAAGATTTTTCCCTAGCCCAATCCTCTTTAAAATTTGAAACCCAACGCTAAATAGACACTAATTCCAATTTGTAACAAAACCAGAAAATAGGGGGAGTGCTAGTCGTTACGCATAAGTCTCAGTATGAGCCAGACAACTTAATAACACCACTTATTAGAGATGCCTTAAAGGTAATCCCATTAAAGCTATTCAGCAGAACATTGGTATTTTTCTTGAAATCTACTTGGAAGCAGATGGGATTACTAGAATGAAATGTGAGCAGCTTTCCAGTAAACCTCATCCCCTCCCACCTTTTACTCCCAAAAGCTCCAGACCTTGACACTTCACYGTTCTCTCACTTGATGGATGAGGCAAAATTACTGCTCAGAAACAGGGAGAGGTGGAATGGCAATTGAGGAAAACTGAATTATACACATTGTTTGCAAATTAATTTCCAGGAGATACTTTTGGTTTGATTTTCGAGTATGTGAGTAAAACATCAAATGTTGGGGAGATTTCCTTTTATTATCCAGGTAATAAAACTTGCATGGCATTGCTCCCTCTCATTTTCTTCTCACTTCACCTGCCTTCCTCCAAGGAAATGCTAGGTCTTGAATTTGTGCAATATCCCTGTGATCCTGTCTTGAGACACTGACTGTGCAGTTTTGATGGATGGTGACCTCTCACTGCTGAGGACAAGTAATGGTGGTTTGACAGAAATTCAGAGAAATATGGAATGACAGGAAACTATGATCTCGTTTGAACTTGAAAAAGGGTGAATTTCTGCTTTAAATCACTCTATTTGAACAGAGCTTAAGGGAGGAAACCTTGTGAACTCTTGTTAAATACCTATAGCTGTAATTTAGAAACTTCTTTCATATAAAATGATTTTTTTCCTCTCATTCTCATTTGAATGTATGCATGTATTGATGAAATAGGTAGGATTTCTAGAATTTTGTGTTCTTTTCTTAAATCTACTCTCTTAAAAATCTTTTATCTCTAACAATCTCTTGGATTGTTAGAACTTTTAAAGATCAGCACAGAAGTTGGCCATAAGAGTGTGTTTTTTCTTCTTTTTATTTGAACAATGTCTAGTTTTATTTGGATTTGACAATAGAAAAAGGTATCAGTACTATATGCAAACAGCCTGGAAGTGTTTTAATCCAAAGCTACAAGCATGTTTGATTTCTCTGTGTCTGTAGGTGTCTGTAATTACAATGTAAAGCACTGTAGAACATAATTATTTATTTTAGAAACTATTGCATTTGTTTAAGGTTTGGAGAAGGGAATATCATGGATTCAGAGGATTTTTTTAAGTTGATGGTTTCTTTGGTAGTATACAAGTAGGGGTAGTATACAAGTAGTATACAAGGGTAGGGGTAGTATACAAGTACGACAGCAGGAAGGAAATATGCGTATCAGTGAAACTCCTGACTCGTTGACATTATCAAGCCAACACTGCATTTAGAACCTGCAATGTTCTGAAAGCATTTTTGTTTGTCTGTTTGTGGGTCTTTCTCCTGATATTTGGCTTGCTGATGGTGCTTGTATTTCCCAGTGTGTTGCTTTTGAAATGGTTGAATGATTTCTATGGATGGCCTTAGAAACTTCCACCACTATTTGCTGGGACATCATTGGGCAAAGAACCTACCAGCACCTATGATTTCATGGGGCAACTGTTAACAACTTGACTCCTGGCTAACAGCTTCCTCCTTGTCAATGTATAAATGAAAGAAACTGCTTTTAACAAGGTGATGTCTTGATGGCTCTTTCCCCTCRTGACTGGGCTGAACACTAGCAAGTGACTGAGAGAATTGGAAATTTTCACAGAGTGGCTTCTCCGYTGCTTGTGTAGTGTCCCATGGCTGGAAAACAGAGAGGTGGTGCTGCTTTATTTCTRACAGGGGTTTCACATGCCTTTAAATCACTGCTTTCATGTATTTGTAGTGGCTGTCTTGATTTTCCCTGCTTAGACATCTTCCAACACTTATTAATAGCACTGTGATTGATATATCAAGTCTATCTCGTGGCTTACTAGTTACTGCAGTAAAACATTGATGATRTAACTGAGAGACTCCAAGATTTTCTTGGTGTCTAGCGCTTCTATCTTGATGAATTATAGAGAGGAATGTGTTGATCGCTTTCCAGTTTTTGCATAAAAAGCAGACTTTTCACTCCCTTATGTTAATTCTGACCTGTATTCTTGTTCTGCACTGGATATACTTGTAAGTTGAGAGCATATTTTCAAGCAGTGCCTCTTTGTTCTGCATGCTGATTCATGGCACATGACAGAATGCGAAGTTCATTGATTGAACTTTGATTTCATATTGGCTTGAAGAGATTTAGTCAAGGCAAGGAACAAAGTTAACTTCCCGAATATTGCTCTGGACAAAAATGAAGGAGGGTGTTACTTGTCTTACAGATGCTACAGAGCTGACATATTTCTATGTTTTGCCTGGCTAATGCCGCTATTAATTTTGTCAAGGTTTCTCTGTTACGCGAGTCCACGATCGATCTGATATTGGACATACCCTTATTTTGGAAATTTTAGTATACTTCCTGCATTTCAGTATATTTTAGACCATTTTCCTCCTCTCAGCATGAAGATCTTACTTTCAATTTACCCAGGAGCTCTTGATATTAATTCCTATTCATGGCTACTTCTCCTTTGCAGTGAGCCTTTCGCTTTGCCTCAATTCAGATGTCAGATTTCTTACAGACTGAAGTAAAAGGTTTCTGTCTGATTGTTTTTTGAAGTATGCAGAAATGCATRTATTTCAAGTGAAACTGATTCTTGGTGCTGTCAGTATTCTTCAGTGGTAGAATCAACCCGTTTCTGTAGTCTCTTGCATGTACTACAGATTTAGGTTCTAGCTGAATTCGGCAAAGAGACAAAGAAAATTTGTCTGGTTTCCAGACGGCCACAGCATTGTTAAATATCTGAGAACTCTTTGAAGATCGAGTGAAACCTGATGTCTTGATGTTTCCTTCCCAGGGGCATTTAGAAAGGAGCATAAAAAGCATCAGTGGCTTTTTTTCCTCCTTTCTTTGCTTCCACAACAGACTGGTTAGTATCATGGAGATGCTATCCCAGACAGCTTGTTTCCTATTGTTTAAAAGCTCTATGGAACACTTCCAGCAAGAGCACACATAGTGAAAATCAGAGCTTCAGTTGTCCTGCAAACAGTTGTGAATACAGAGCGGACGCGCCGAATAGTCTCCCTTGGGAGGAAGGAAGGGGAGGAGGTTGCTGCAGAGTTGCAAGCTGCACTTGCAGGGTTACCAAGGTCTCGTCCCTCTGCTGAGGCACAAGGGCAAAGCTGGAGAGGGCCGTGAATGCTGTCTGTTGTTGAGGGTTTGAAGCCCTTTGCTGCTGCCCTTTTCTCTGTTCCATTCACACTGCATAAAGGGTTATCTAAATTCTGGGTGCCAGCTACATAGTTTATCTGATAGACAGATGTTAGAGGGCTTACATAGGGCAGGAAGGAATGTAGGCATCATTAGCTAAATTAAACTAAGCTCACAGAAAGAGGCAATGAGGTTGTTCCTTCGTTTGTCACTTCATTCCTATTTTCTAACCACCAGGCAGCTGGATGACCTGGAAGCAAATGCCCTCTGTCAAAGAAATTAGTATCTAAATGACTGTTCTCTAAAAGGAAAGGAGAATGTGGGTTTCTGAGAAGGTTCACTCTGTGCACTTGTCATACACAGCTCCTTTCATTGACACTACAGAATAACTGCTGCTTAGAGATATTTTTCCTTACTCTCCTTGAGGCTATGCACTTTTGATTAGAGATGATTGAATAATTTATTGCAAATTGTTTATTGGAAATAGCTTGCTCTGCCCAGAATGACATATCCATTATCCAAACGATCCTCTGAATAATTTCAGTGCAAAACTCTTAGTTTCTCTTTCAGTGAAAAACAGATTTGTCTCAGAAGAGGTAAAACCACTGAACAGCATTTTGGTATTCAAGACTCTAGGCTGTTTTGGAGTGGATGAACAGGTCTCTTATTTTATTCCATACTTTGACTGGCTGTTAACCAGTCTGTTATTGGTTTTCCAGTGTAAGCACACTTGTGTTTTACAGCATTCACTTTTTGTAAGTATCCTTCACATCTCATTGAAAATGTGCTATTTCTATAAACATCCCTGCTACTAAATTTATTTGAAGTGATAGTCACTGGTAAATAAATGTAGATGGTGCAAGAAGACATGAAAGAAAAATCCCTTGGGGAAGGAGTAGGGGGAGAAATCGGAGATAACATATACTTTGGAAGTTTATACCTAAATAGACCTACAGATTTGCGCATATTTAGTCACTGGGTGAAGATTAAAGCGTTTGATGTGCAGTTACTATTTCACATGAAAGCAAAAGGTTGTTTTTCAATTGCATATGGTCCTTACAATTCAAGTGCTGACAGTCACCGAAAACCTAATTTAAAGAGCATTTTATAAGATCTTTAAGTGCTCTGTGGAAATTCCCCCTGCCCCTCGCCTAGTTATTTATTCCCTCTTGCTGTGGTTTCATGTCCGTAGGCCCATTCCTCGCAAGCCCTTCACATGCCAGCAGTTCTTGTCTCTCCTGTTTGCTCCCTGGAATTACTCCCATCAGCTCAGGCACTCAACATGCCTACAGTTGCTCTGCCTTTTCCAGCTCTGTCAGGATATTTGTTTAAGCAACACAATTACTCAAGGGCTGGTCAGAACAACAAGGTGAACATGTTGCCGGTCTCGGTGCTTGGCTCATCACCATCCTGTTCCTGGAGGCATGCCCCTGGCAGAACATAAGTATCGAAGCCCTTCCAAATATTTGCAAGGTGCCTTTCAAGGACCAGCTGCAGGTCGAGGTTCCCTGATATTGTGCCCAGTGTCTCGGTAGATCTGACTGCCTTTTGCCAGCTCATCTGCTTTCACTGCTTCCTTGACTGCACAGGTCGGGCACCAGCCCTTGAGGCAGCTGCCCTCAGCAGCCTTTTCTCTGAAGTCCCGATTTAGTTGTTCTTAAGAGGGACTGCATTTTCTTGGGATACCATGAGGTTCCTAGGAACTGTCACCAAGCAGTATCACTCCAGGTTTCCTCTCTTATGTAGAAATGACTCCTGATAGCAGGTTGAAAAGGCAGCTGGCAGGTCTTGAAGGACATGTATCACTTTCCTGCTGTTGATCAGCATGTTGTCCTGAGGGAAATGCTTGTTCCCTCTCCATTTTTTTTTTTCAATGAACTTCGAGGGACATGAGAGAGGGGCAATAATGGGTGCAAGAAAAAAAAATAAATTGCTTTACTTGCACTCCTGGGAGCACARGTACCCGTGTGCGTTCAGTGGGAAAGCAGTTTATGGCCTTGAGCAAAGGAGGAAGTTGCCTGTATAGAGGRCAGCTGCTGCATTTGAGGGAACTGGGAGGAAGTGCCAGGAAGAGTTTTTTTTTCCTAAAGAATGCCTGAAATATGTTGCTGAGTATCTCACTTCCCCAGTGCAATTCTGTCCTGAAGTCAGGCAAGTAAGTTAGGATGAGCATAGGAAAGGCAGGAAGCTGCGAGATGAGAGAGGAAGGAGGAAGGGGAGGCTCTTGGTTCTCTGAATAACCTTAGGAAAATAYGGTTACTTATAATAATTTGAAAATTTGCCAAGGATCTCAGCATTCCACAAAGGCTTAGAAGAGGACTTAATGAGGATAACAGTCTTCCTGTGATGGTTGTCAGAGGTTGTACCTCACCCCCACCATGAGATTGCAGAATCATCTCTCAAAGCCTCACAGGCTTTTCCGGACAAGTATGATTTAAAAAATGCAGTAGTTTTTCACCAGGAAAGTTGTTCTAAGAGTTTTGGCTTTAACTACCTCCTTGTGTCACGGTTCTCAACAGTCCTACACCAGAGGTGAGCATGAGGAACTGGCTTAGTATTAGCATTGGAAACAACTCATTAGCACCCAAAGAGACACAAGGACCTGTGCAGGAGCAGACCATGTCGGATGTTCTCCTCAGGGCCTGRGAAGTACTTAAGGTCTCTTCTGTTCCTCTGAGGGACATGTCCCAGGGAAGAGGAGGAGAGAAGTGCTCTGTGATGGTTRCATTTCACATGAGGAATCTGTCATGTCTGTGTGACTTTGTTGTATCAGGCTTGTGGTTCTGGATGCCTACTCAGTGCTCTTGTCGTCAGAAGCAGTTTGGCTCGGGCCTGGCCTGGAGCCACGTGAGCACAGCCGCCGAGGCTGAGGGAGCCTGGCAGAGCGGCGTGACGCGGGGCTGTCGCCCTGCATCACATCTAAGCAGGGTTAGCCCTGAAACCCGCCTGTGAGAGCGGCCAGGAGCAGCTGCTTGTGTGCAAGTGAGGGGGCCTGTGCCGGGCAATCCTCCTCAGCTCCCTGCAAGCAGCTGCGCGGGGYCTTTCGGAGCCACCGTGCATAAGAAACACCAGAAAGCCACGAACTTGCCTCAGTTCTGTGAGAACGCTTTGGCCAGGCTCTGTAGCCTYTTGCAGCAGAGTGTCTCATAATTCAAGTTATGCTCCCTAGGGAAAGAAGGAATCATTTTATTAGTTTTATTGGTCTGATTGGAGACATATCCTCTCCGTATTTTGGTTAAGTGAATTATGCACTGAACTCTATTAGCACAGATTTGTTAAGTCTGGAAAGAGGGGGGAAAAAAATGAGAAAACGACCCTACAAATGTTTTACAGAAATTTCCTGGCAAAACTGCACGCAATTAAAGACCACAACTTCTTCACATCTGTGCCCTTTCAATGAATACAAGTGCAAGATTGACTGCAGGCTTTACAAGAATATATTCAAAGAAAACTGCTAATTTAAGTATTTATTTCCTGGTGTAAATTCCAGATAAAGAAAACAGACTTTTAAGAGCAATCACTACTTTCCAGTATATTAAAATATCTCTCTGTTTAAGGGTGTTTCTTTAAATGCACTATCCTTGCTCTTGGAATTTGTGTTCCCTTTTTTTCATTCTCTTCCTCACTCCACCCCTACCTCCCAAACCTCATGTACTTCTGTTAACTGGTATGTCTTTTCTAAATGATATGAAACACACTGAACAGATGACATAAAGTGCACAATGTGATAGCTAATGGGTGGCTGGGGTGTGGTAGTAGTTTGTGTACGGTATATCTCTAAGTTTAGCTCAATAGCTAAACTGAGTGGCATCTCTTCACTCAGCTTAAAAGGGAATATGAAATCAAGCCTGAGAAAATCATTCCAGAATTTCTACCATCTCTTTTCTGAGCGTACTTTATGCCCCTTAATGCAGATAACTGCTAAATATTCCTGTTTGGTTCTCTAATCACAAGGATTCATTGCCTGCCTTTTTCACCTCTCTTTAAAATTGCTCCCCTGTCCAGATTTGCTGGAGGGTCTCATCTGACACCTGTCACTCCACCTTTCCATCTACTAGCCCTTTCACCGGCTTCAGTAGTTTTATTTCCTCCCCTGCCGCGTTAGTTCAGCTTATTTCAAGACTAAGGGTATGAAACAAATCTCACAAAGTTAAGATTCTCTCTTTCATTTCCGTATGGTCTATTTATTGCATAATACCCATGCTGTTGTTGCCTATACATTCATGTGTACCTTGTAAAGTGGCATCTCTTGTGAATGCACAGGATATATTTCATATGGCATATTTTTGTTTTATTTCAGATCTCCAAAATGCACTAGTTCTAAAGGAGAGCTTTTTCCAAGGCAGCTTTCAAACTTAGATTATTTTCTTTCTCTGGCTTTATTAAAGTACATGTAAATATGGATTTTTAAAAAATCATTTTTAAATTTATTTCAAACAGCTGAAACTATTCTGGGTTTTTTGTTGTTTTTTTTTTTCTTCCAAAAATGTAACTCCACAAGATCAAGCATCAACTTTTACAGCTCAAAAGATAAATATTTTGGAAAATTACAGCCATATCTTTTACAAAGGGGTCACTGAAGCTGACCAACAGTCCAAGTCCTTGAAGATACTAGGTTATGATGACTCAAAATATTCTGTCATAAGAATAACAAAATCTGAGTCATTATGCATCTTCACGTCTTTCGCTCCACAGTGTTCTCTAGGCTCCTTATTTTGTTAAAAGTACAAACTTCACTGAGAAGTGACCTGAATAGCTAAACTTTTCCTCTAGTATTCCAAGTCCAGGCTTCACTTTTAAACAAGCAAACGTCAGTTGTTTCTTAATGAAAACTGCAGTCACTCAGCAATTCTGTCAACTTATTTTAAGTGCTTATATATAGTTTTAGTTTATGCTTCTCTTTGTAGAAGTTTTGCTTGCCGTTAAAAACAAAGCAGAAAAAAATGACAGCCCAAAAGCTGGCAGGTTCACAGTTCTGTCCACTTTGGCCAAAACAGATGCCTTATACAGCTTGGTAATTTTTAAGGTGTGGACATCACATATGGAAAAGAGCAAGGCTATTGAGCAATGAATTGTGCTAAAAAAGAAACAAGATGGGTAGGGGAGGGAAACTGCTGCAGAAATATTTAAATCTGTCTGACAGCAACTACTTTATGGAGCAGTTTGTCGACCCCTGAGTGTGTCGTTCTCCCTGGCAGGTGATAATTAATATTCACTGAATATTAGCTCCACTTGTACTGCAATTCCTTGTTATCCTGAACTCCTGAGAGAGACCTGGCAACGGCTCAGAAGAACAAAACAGGAGTCTGGTAGCAGATTGCATTCTTGGCTGCCTGTAAACGATTAAATATTTAATTTTCTACATGAGCCAATAAAGAGGACAGATTCCTTCTAACTCACATCAGGAATTATCAGCTGGGGTTACCCTGTCAACTCAATGTTTGTCCAGGTATTCAAGATACTACCTTTTCACCTGACTGGTGTGTATCCTCTGTGAATATAGCAGGTGATATTTTGTAGAAATTTGATTTTTTTTCTCCATTGCTTACATCCTGCCTAATTAAATACTAACAGAATAGGAGTATTGGGGCCCTGCTTATGATTTATTGTCATAAAATGGAGCTGTCATTTTTGAAAACTGTTTTTTATAAATGCCTTTCTTGCAATGTGTCTTAAAAGGAGTAATTTAGATTTAGTGATGGATAGAAGAATTGGGGGAAATACGAGGATTTCACATGTGTCTCATAATGCAATGAAGTCCATATGCATGACAATGACAAATTGTATAACATAAGTAGTAGTGTGCAGTAAGATGAAAAGCTGAAACCAGATGAAGCAGTATAATGGCAGGAAGGATCATTTTTGTGCCTARATACAAAAGATCAAGAGAAACTCTAGAAGAGGCAGCCCAAGAGGAAATGGCCAGTAYGGAAGGAAGAGTTCTGCAAGGGACCAACTTGAACTTTGTGTCCTGGAGCTGTCATGCTCTTTATCCAGGCAATTTTGCCTGGGAGAAGTGGAAGACACGAGGCTTGATATTGTATGAATATARGATGTGGAACTACTCTATTCACTCCAGCTCCCTATGGTCCTTCCTTTCACTGTTTCCTTGAATGGTTTTGATGTAATGGCAATTGGTGCTGTGGCTGGTTCCAAGCTCTGCCTGTGGGGTGAAGGTGCTGGCCAGCTGCAGAAACGAGAAAGYCCTTGAGCTCCCAATGCAATCTTTCCATCAGGCATCTGTGTCCAGGCAGCTTGCAGCTACTTCACGTCCTGGAGACTTTCATCCCGCTGTCAAGTTTTGTTGAAACCACCCAATGGTGCTTTATTATGGAAGGGAGTGATAGGAGACAGACAAGCCACTCTCTTATGCCTTGCTCCCTTTGGAAAGTAAGTTAAAAATAGCACAGTGATGAATTGAGCTGAATTGAGAGGCCTGTTASAGAAAAGAAGGGATAGGAAGGGAAACGAGTGCAACTCTCCCATTGTTATTTCACGTGTCTGAATAGCAGCAACGGACTCTTGTAGTATTTCTAATGATTTGCTTATTTGAAACAGAGCTTACAGATGTATCTCCTTATCCAGAACTGACTGTTCTCAGTGAATATTAACGTCTTGGTAATTTTAAACCCTAAAAAGCCACTGAGGATTCCAGCAGAGCTGGGAAGCTGTCCAATAGTGTCTTAATCCTCTTTTTCTTCTTGCAAGTATCCCAAAGATAATAATTATATGTTCTATTTAAATAAACAGAAGTACTGCTCTCAGTGCTCCTGACAGCTATCAAAGCATTCATGTGAGTTCACGATCTCCGGGCTTCCTAGATAGAGAGGTATTCAAGAGGTCGAACAGCAAGAGAGTAGAGGAAAAACACACTATATCACAAAGGAAATAGGCAGCATGAATGATTGTATTAAAAAAAAAAAAAAAAAAAAGGAAGAATCACTAAAGAATAAATTTGACTTTGATGCCCTAGATGAAAAAAATGGAAAAAAAATCAATATAGGTTCAACTGAAACAGTTTTTTGTGGGTCAGCTTTAAATGTTTAGTTTCTTTTTGCAAAGTCAAACATTTAGKAGAAGCACTGGAGACATGATTCCCCCCAAAAAGCAAGCATTTACAAACAGGTATCCCTAAAACAAGAACTAGTAATTGCCTTGTATCAGAGGAATGAATTAGGCAAGCATGCACACTGGCACACACATACACACACATGTGCTGTCTGCACAGTAACTGGGAACATGGAGAAAGTCTGACCAAGATGCAGATCACTGCAGCCCTCAGCTTCCCTGGCCAAATGTTAAACTTAGATGAATGCCTCATACGTGAGTTTTCTGTATCAGTGAAAACACATTAATTTAAAATTTGGACTTGTAAAATTCTGCTTGGTTATAGATAAGAAATGAAAAGTGAATGCCTTTCCTATTCATAATAGTGCTTTGTATTTTCAGAGATCCTATGCAGATGATGAAAAAGATGGAATAATTCTGGGGCATTAAGTTCTGCAGTCTTCCCCTGATTAAAACAAATTGTTGACTACATTTCACAAAAGGAGAAAAAGGAGCTCCTGCACAACAGCAGACAGGAGCAGAACAGGCCACCTTGTCATTTGATGGTGATACGTCCAGAATATGCAACTGCAGAGTCAGCTAGAGGTGCAAGCAGCTATGGGACCTCTATCTCCAAAGCTTCTCTTTCCTCTCCATCTCTATCAGTCAGTCTAACAAGTCAGTCACCTCCCTGTAGCTATTCATAGGGAGCAGTCAAGGCAATTAACTATTTATCATTAATTCCATAATGACAGCCCCACATTGGTCATTTAGAGAGGCATAGCTGTTTTTCTGACTTTGAAAGGGACTTGATGGGGTTGTGTTATGGAAACCCATTGGATTCCAAATAGGTAGCTGCTCTCACTTGGATTCTCAGAAAATTGCCAAGTATGTCTGTTATCTGCATTGTGTATTTGTGTTTGTAGATGCAAAAAATATCCATGTAAATTGTTGCTATCAAGAGAGAAATTCAGCCTTTGCAAGTGCTAGCACGTTGGACATGAAGATGAAGATTCCCTGGCCTTGCAGAACATTTGAGAAATCCTGAAGATGGTATTTCTGAACTGCATATGTAACGTGCACATCATTGACTCTTGTATTTAAATTTACATAGAGCTGTAATGGGTTAGCTTTCATGCAAACATCCCTTGAAAGCCTCTCATTGTGTCCTGATTCAGGCTCGCTTATGCAATAAGAATTCCCTCTCTTCCCGTGCATGGAACTCTTTCATATAGAAGTGACTGTGTGTTCTGCCCAGCTGTATGTATTTGAATAAGTTGCCAGACAGAGCCATTCCAATGAAATCATTTGACTGTTATTTGGAAGGCTGAAATTTCACCCACTTCATAATTTATTTGACTCTCTCYGGAGCCAGTCCATCACTTACCCACTGGAATGCGCTGCCAGCTGTCACAGCACACCCATGTGCATTGGCCAGCAACACTTCAAAGTCTGGTAAGCTCTCCCAATGGGAAGAAAAAAATTGGCTGATGMGTTTGGTGTTTCTTCCAATAACTCACTTGCTTGTTTACCAGGAATGCACAAAATCTTGTTTCCCATAGATTACAAGAGCCAAACAAGAGCAGAACTYCTGCTTGCTCTCCCTGATCCCTTTCAGCAACACCCAAGAGTCTCTTGCAGGATCCTGCACCTGCATGAGCTCAGGGTTCTCTTTTTTTTTTCCCCCAGCTTGAATGAGAAGTTGTTAGTCTCTGTGAAATAAAATACTCATCTGGAAAGTGACTTAATCTGGCCTGGAGAAGATGAGTGGTCCCGGAAGAAGTGAGGAAGCACAAATGGGAAAGGCAAAGACAGAAACTCTCTGTATGTCAGTGGCAGGGGGTTTGGTGGTGATGGGCATCTCAGCTTTCCTGTCTTTTCCAAGTTTTGACTTGGCCACTTTGATTCTCTCCCACTATCTTTATATTACAGAAGACGGTTTTCTATCRTGTTCTTCCTAATAGTATGGATTTTTTTTTTTAATGTTGACATTGTTGGACAGAAAGGGTTTCTTCTGTGTGCATGTATTTTTCTGTCATAGTATCATGGGGTCATAGTTTATAAGCAGGATTTAGAAAGCAGGAGTATCATTAATGTGTGGGCATAATGAGTTTATAGCAAAGTTGTTACCCAAGCCCAGAGGTATTAGCAAGGCTGTGTGTGGTGCTTGTGGACCTGCAGACTGTGGAAGAGAAGGGGTAGAGAAGAAGAGAGAAGGAGGAGGTTTTGGAGAGTGAATCTCTATCCTTTGAAGAGCCAGAGAGGGGATCTCTGCTCAATTCTCAGTGCTCTACCTGTGCTGGGCACATGTAAATAACTCCTTAAATCCACTCCTATGTTCGTCCGTTGTTCTTCAGCTGTTCCAGATAGATCTGGTCAGAATCAGGCTTTGTTGCTCTAAATACAGAGCTTTGATCTTCCCTCAACTGTACTCTCATAAGGAGGCTGATAGAAATCTGTTAGCCTTCATTTGTGATTTTCAGGAGATTAATGGTAACTGGTCACCACCTCATTTATTTGCAAGAGTAGCTTAAAGAGAGCAGTGGTTTCATCAAAGGAATTGGCAACAGGTTATATGTTACATATAATCTCCACCAGCTGCAAATGCAGCTATCTGATATCTTATACTTTAGTTATGTGATTGTATCTATTTGTCTTCTTCCTTTAGTGTTTTTCTTAGATATTAATATTCCCAAGTAATTTTTTGAAAGAAATGTCCCCCTCCCCACTGCCCCCCATTTCCTTCCGTGTGTATCCGAGACCGCTCATTTCCCCTCTAACCACTGCTTTCTGATTTCTTTGTGTAATCCTCCCACTCCGCCCTTTCTGCAGTTCAGTAAAAGACTTACTTGCAGGCTGCAGCTTTTTAAATGCCATTCTTCAGTGGTTAAACATAAATCTCTGAGCTTGTTTGACTGTTTTTCTTTCTCTATGAAATATCAAATATACTAGTCTCTTGCTCTTGTTTAAGCCACAAAAGGGTGTCATCAAAACATTATGTCAGGTGGCTSAACTTCTTCATCTTTTATTAGTATCAATATATCTGCTTTCTTTAATATATGTTATCAAAAGTTGTGTTTACATTTTTGTGCCTTTCAAGTTGTCCATAGTGCTTTTACTTTGGGAAGGAAGGAAGAAGGAGGCATCACTCCCT
>NW_020456099.1:2438634-2440202 GCF_003342845.1 Nothoprocta perdicaria
TGCTTCAGCTTGTGGCCATTACCCCTCGTCCTGTCGCTGGCCAAAGGGGCAGAGGGGCAGTGCTAGRTTGGGAGCAGCTGTGTTTCTGAAAAACCTCATCAAATTTCTGAAAACCGGAGTATTTTATAGATAGGCTATTGCAGCCAGAGGCTCGTCCCAGTGATAAGGCTCTTTGAGGGGCCCTATTGAAAAGCAGTCTATTTTTAATATCACTGCACACCTGTGTCCTTGAGGCTTATTATTCTGGAGCATAAAGGAGCATGTGGGCTCATCCTGAGGGAGAGGGGTGCCCATGGGCAGCGCTGCGTGCACGAGCCATGCAGTTTTGTTCCCTGTGTGCTGGCTCCTGCTGGCTGGTCCCTGCTGCCCAGGCGCTGCACGTGTGCGTGGTTGGGCTGCAGGGAACGGTCCCCGGCGCCGGCTGCTGCGGCTCCCCCGGCCTCCTGTGCAATGCTTCCACCTTCAGCCCGCCGTGCTTGCGTGTGRGAAAGCCAAACAGGCAGGCAAAACAAAGCAAAACATCCCACACACAGCTGGAAYGTAAAGCGATGCATAAGTCAGCCTCAAAGAAAGAAAAACAAAGTGTATCTAGAGAAAGAAAAAAAAAAGGTTAATTTGACTAATCAACTTTTCCTAAGGATTTGGGAGATGTACTAATCCATTCTGAGATGCCCATCATGGAATTCCACATATCCGCTCTGGAAATGGGCAGCACATGAGGAGGGATCAATTCTTTGTTCTGGCATGGCAATTCATGCTATTGTATGTGCTATGACAACATGATTTTGACTTTTGTGAAATATTATATGCCCGTTGGATTAGACAAAAAATAGTATTTAAAAAAATGCTATAATCCATTTTTAGCATGTCCCAGAAGTCATAATTACATTCCAATTTTTCAGAAGAATACACTCTGTATCCTTTTGACTCCCCTAACCACAATCTGTTCAGTATCAGGCTTTTATTTCTGCACTGGGAGATAGTCATTTGGCTGCCACAGTCCTGAGAATGTCTGGATAAATGTCTGGATAATTTCAGCTTGAAATTGCTCAGAGCCCCATTTGCAGCTGAGTTAGCAAGATACCGGTCCGTGCCCAGATAGTCCAGTCCATCAGAACACAGTAGGAACAAATCGGTGCCACTGTCAGACAGATCTATTAAGCCATAGGGCAGCAGTCACTTGGATGGTCTTCTGTAAAAAATAATTAAAAAAAAAAAGACCCTCCAGAACTGCAGTGCTTCTAAAGCTATAGCAGAGCTATTATTACTGATGGATTCAGCTTCCTTTTTTTTAATTCCTGCCTCCATAGTGTCTGTCAAAGAGCAGCATCCAATTTATTACTTAAGGAGAAGATCAGGGACCTAATACAAAGTGCACCTATCGCTTCTCACTTTTTCACATCCTCTAGAAAGGCTTAGATAGGATTTGAGGAGTGTTTACCTAAAATGGGACACTTCTAAGAGGATGATTTCCACAGGATTATTGGTTGTTTTCTCTCTTTCTTTTCTTTTTTTTTTTTCTTTCCTACCCTCCTCTTTTTTTTTTTTTTTTTTTTTTTTTTTTTTTT
>NW_020456099.1:2440256-2483359 GCF_003342845.1 Nothoprocta perdicaria
GGCAGGCAATTAGCTGCCCGGCAATGTATGGCTGGTCAATAAGCACTGCTGAATGAAATACATGGCACGTTGCAGCTCCGAAATGTCATTCTGTTGACATTTGCATGTCAGCTTTTAAAATTTACCCCGTGAGTTTGCTTGCCTTTTTTTTTTTTTTTTTTTTCTCTTCTCCCTTCTCCCCTTCGCTACTGGGGTTGGGTGGGGGAATTTGCTCCTCAGATGCTTTTTCCACGCACTCATGGTCATTTAGGAAGATCATGCAAAAGATGGAGTAGTTTTTGCTAAATGTCTCGAGCCTCTTTTCTGTGTCCCCAGCTGCAGGCACTCCTGCTCTCTCCACTTGTGCTACAGGTTCACAGTGCAAGTGCTTCGTTGCCCCCTCCATGCAATCCTCAGTGATACCCTGGCCTATCCAGCTCCTGCCCCCCTTAAACAGTAAATGTTGAGTCTTTACGTGTGGAGGTTCTRGAGGGAAACTTCTCCAGAAGCTTCATCTCTTCACCAGCATACACCTTTTGGCACTCGCTCCAGCACCTCCAGGTCCATGAAGGAACTTAATGGACCTGTCTTCATTCTAGGGAAAGATCAAAAGTGTTTCCCTCTCCCAAGGTTTCACAGAACCCCAGCATAATCCTACCAGACCTCCTCAGTTCCCCTGGGCTCCTGCAGGAAGAGAGGCACCTCGCATGCAATGATGATAATGATCTTAAGTGCCTAGRATTTTTATGATCTATTCTTAAGGCATGCAAAGGTGTTCCACCAACCCTTTCACTTCCTAATGTTGAAACTGATATACAATTTGTTTCTTTTTTAAAGGCACTTTTTATTTAGCTGGATGCAATTTGAGGGAAACAACAAAAAAAGTGTGAGAAGGATATTAATTGATGAGGCTACAGGGAAAGTAGTGCAAAATAAAAAAGGACTGAAAGTAGTCCATATTTTACATGCATTTAGGTATTCCCTTGGGAATTAGTTAGGAATCTGAGTAACATACTTTAGTCATTTACATAGCTCCTGCATGAACTATTTATGTAACTTGTCCTTATAGTTTTCCTTTTCTCCCCTACCATATTTTGCAGTTGCTGGTGTGTGTTGTGTCTGATTGTAATTACTTGATTTCCATGTCGCATTAGGCAATGGGAATGTTTTCTTGGTTTTGTGTAATGCTGATGTGCAAATTACAAATGTGGCTATTTCTAAGTGGAAGCATAAATCGCCACAGATTTTCAAAGGCATCTCTTGGTCCAGTACTGAAAAGAGGGAGGATGTGGGAGTAATAGACTAATCACAGAATGAAACTATTCATTATTGTTAAAGCCTCACCAGTGCCATAGCTTGCTTCTCTTATCTGCACAATGCAAAACTCTCTTTAGTTACTTTCTTCAGAAATAATATAAAAGATAGCATTAAGGCACAGACAGAGGCCTTTGCTTTAAAATGATAAGACTGAACAAAATTAGAGAGAACGTAATACAAGAGAAATGTTCAAAAGCGTGTTTTTTTAAAAAATCTATTGAAAAGGAATTTCAGTTCAGTAAAGTTTATACATGTCAGAGGAAAAGAACAATAACAGAGGATGAAAAATATGTCCCTGCACACTTCCTTCCCTTTGCCTTGTTAAAGAAGGAAGGCGGAGAGCGCAGAGTATGTAAAGAAAGGAAACCTGAAGAGGAAACTTGACATTTTTCCACTTTCAAACTGAAGCAACCTTTTAAGTTTTTTTTTAATAACAATTTCTCTATGTTTTCTTTCACCTCAAAATGTTAAGTTGAATTAAGATCGTTGGTGGGGAAAATTACAAACGGCTTTAATAKTTTTCAGTGACAAATGTTTATCCAGAGGAAACTATCTTCTAAACTCATAGTGCCTACCTCTGAAATGTACATATTCGATAGTGCTTGATACTGTGTGTGTGCTAAATAAATTCTCTTCAGTATACACAACAGGAGCAGGGAATGGAGCTTGAACTCCTGCAGAATTCTTCCTAGGTCACCTATGTTCTAGCTAAGGGGAATATGGAAACCTCTTGGGAAATGTGTACACTATTTTGTTACATTATTTGGATTCTGGTGTGCAAACTGGTAATTAACACTMCACTTTTGCAGAGATTTATGTAACTGCTTAACTCTGCCCTGTGAATAATCCCATTAGTACCAAGTTATTCTGCTGTACTGAGGGAAAGCTCAAAAAAATCTCTCTCAATATGAGTGCAGCAATGGAACAGCTACTTCAAAGTGAATTATGTAGCATTAAAGAAAAAAACATGAAAGAACATCAGAGAAAAAATCCCACAAAACTGGAATTGTTACACTTAAATGTCATTTCCATTAATTAGCTGGATTCCAGTTTACCACGGGAATGACACTAATCATGTGTTGCTTGAAGTACTAAGGTTTTATATTTGACTAGTGTGTTTTGCTGAAGTAGGTAGTCATCTGTTACCAAACAACTCTCCTGTTCCTATATATTTCAGGATTGGGTCTTGAGCATAGATTGAATGAATGGATACTGCTTTCACTCATATATTCCTTGTGGATATGATGGTGCAAAATATGCCTTTAAACCTTAGATCTTCCAGTTTTTGATTATTCAAGATTAAAGCATACTCGGCCCTGATATAGACATTGTATGATCTCATCAACTTCAGTAGAAGTGTTTGAGGTATAAATCATGACATGGTTTTGAGTTCTTTTGTCGTTGTCCCAGCTATTTTGAAGAAAGCATATTTATCACCAGGGAATATCTTGGCCCATCAAACACAAGCCATTTCTGGAATCTGAACCCCGCAAAGAAGGGAATAAAAATTAGCAAAATTGGCTTAATTAAACACCGTGTTTGTCAYCTCAGCCAAGATGATTTCCATCTGGTTTGCAAAACTCAATGCAAACCTGAAGGAAGAATTTGGCCTTTTTATGAGTTGATAAATGATACTGGATATCATTTATTCTATTATTCTCTCTGTAGTCACCCAGATATATTCAGTATGTGAATACAAATACGGTATGATCTGAAAGATTTTTCTCGCAGATGACAGCAGAATATTTTCCGAATGAGGAGTTGGATATTGTATTTATATTGTTATATGCAGCTGAAGAAATTCTGGCAGACTTGCACGGGAATACTGTAAGGCATGTGCTGAATCTTTAGTTTAGGTAACAGATGGCCTAGTGAAACCGTGCTAGCTCCATCACGTTCATTCAGGGCTGGTGCAGGGCAAAGGGAGCAGGTTTGATTTGCAACAGCTCCCGTCCTTCCTGCGAGGCCTGCAGCTTCCTTACTCCATGAAGTCCAATGAAGCCTCCTCTGTGCCTGCAGTGGGGTGAAATTCTGAATTGTGYGGGTTGCTGCACCAGAGGAAGCGTTTTAGAGGAGAACAGAGTTTTCAGTTGACGCAATCCCTGTTATCTGCTTTTCTGGCATACATGGAAAAAGTGAGGATGCTGTGTCACCTCAAAAAAGAAAGCAGAGCTAGTGCAGATCTGTTTTTTCCTTGCTCTGTTTCAGTGATGTGTGCATTCAAATGATAGTTTTTTTTTTTTTTTAAATAATGTAATTTCTGTTCTGTGCTTTTTGCCAGTTGCATTGAACCCTTTCTTATTACTAAAATGCAGTTGCACAACAGAAGTCTCATGTCATTAGTAATTTGTCATCTTCTCATCCAAATGAACAGTCCAGCCTACCATACCCGCTGTGGTCCCTCTGCTCTATCTCTAAGCTTTGCTGCACAATTCACTACTCAGCACGTAGCTGAACAAGATTTCTTTTTCCCATTTCTCATCCTTCTCTTATCAATCTCACTGGCATTTTTCTTTACGAGGTTGACATAAAGAATACTATCTCTTCCTTTGCCCTTTCCACAATCTAGCCTCTCCTGTTCCTATGCCATCTTTCAGCAGGGTGGATATTTAAACTACCTCTTCCGGAGTTTCTTTCTGGTGCTAATGCACAGTGCTGAATTAACTGTTCAGGATCATGGCTCTATTTCACAGGACCATTTTACATTACATTTTAACATATCAGAAAAGTACAGGACARGTTTGTGATAATTAATAGATTTAACGATGATACTACCTGACACAAGCTAAACAAGGAATTCACTGATCTCATGAGAAATTTGCTATTTATTGTACAGAAGAAAGAGAATAAATTTTGCTGACTTACTTTCCCTGGTCAGGGTAGATGGATGAAGGAGGAAAATGAAAACAAGACAACTTTTTGATAATAATGAAAGAATGTCTTGTAGTCACTCAGTTTGTAGAAAAAAACATTAAGAAGCTGAAGCATGCTCCTGGGACTTTAAAGCAGGAACAATTTACAAAATTACATGTTCTAGATGTTTATACATATGGAGCTCGAGCCATAGTCCACTGAAATCTTTGGAAAGAATTCCATCAGTTCCAGCTGGATCACACTCCAGTTTTACTTTTGTCCAAGCATTGAGAAATACTCTTATCTTGGGACTGAGGCAAGAAAGGATGTAGCTACCTCAGATTTTTTTCTGCATCCTGTTCTTTGTGCAACTCCAAGTCTTAAGGTAAATAAAAGCCTGGAGTTTTTAAGGTTTATGAATGATAGTCTATTCTGGCTTTGATTATCGTGATCTTTTGCTTCCCTGTCTCAATCTTCCTCTTTACTTCATTCCTCTTTCTATATTCTGCCAAAATATTTTGCTAGCCTTTTGATAATCTTCAGATTCAACTCCTTTAGATTTAAAGGATTTAAACTAAGAATATATTTTTCAATTACAGATTATTGAGCCAAGCTCTAAGCAGCTCTGCGGTCTGAAAATCCATTTGATCTTACAAAAAAAGCTCTTTTTCATCTCATTCAAAACAAAATATTAGCGCAGTTACTAGGCTCCTAACAGGGCGATTTTATCCAATAAATGTCACAGAGAACCAAAAACCCTAGAAAGGAACTAGGAGTACTGTATATACGAATCACATTGGTTTGCATGTGCAGTGTGCAACCCATATGGCATAGAGGTATTTTCATGCATATATATACGTGAGAATGACCACCTTTCTTTAAAGAGACTGGCACTCTAGAGGCATTATTTTTTAAAAAATATGCTCAAAACCCACTTGGCTCACTGGATTTTCCAGCATGGGCATTTTCCTGCCCAAACCTGAACAATGGTTGGCAAAAGAGGAAAAGCGAGCGCTGCTTATCGATACAAATCAAAGGGCACTGAAGGGCACCCACCGAAAAACAAAGACAAGAAAGCAGGGCTTGTAACTTGGGAAGGAAACCTAGAACTGTGAAGTAACAGTCTCATTTGTGTTTACTGTATAATATAAGGACGTAATGAAGACGTGATTGTTTGTTTTTCTTTATTCAGCTACCAGTTAAGGACAATTAGGAGAGCAGAAGACGTGGAAAGAAAGGAATTCAAGTAAATTGCTRCTGGCAGGGTTGGCGACAGCTTGGGAGTCTATGTAATTGTTTCCTGTTAATGCTTGCAGTTTAGCAGTTTGACTAACCCTCAGTGACATTTCAAATGTCCTCCTCCTGAGAAATTTGCTTGCATAAAGTTCATGGATAGGGATATGGGCRCAGCTGCAGCAATTTATGGCGTAATGGCATAAGGCTGACTCTAGACATCTAGGTGAGTTGACACTGAAAACAAACAAGCAAATTAAAAAGAGCAAGATTGCTCACTGGCTTCTAGCAGATTGATGTTTTTACTGTCTCAGGCAAAACGATGTGTCACTCAAATACCAACAAAGAAAGGATAAAGTAAACCAGAGAAAGTAAGAGTTCTCTCTTTAGGCAGATTAATCGCTGACAATAATAAGAGTAAAAGCCCATTTACATTACTGATATATTTGAGAGGTGAAGCCAAAGACATTTTACCCTGTAAGTCCCCGATCCTTAGAAAAATAAATARTTCTTCAGCATTTAATTGCATGCTGTGTAAGCAGTCTCACTGACGGCAGTGGGGCTACTTGAAGAGCATAAAACTGTGGGCGCACACACGTCTTTGGACCAGGCTTAAGTGCATAGCAATGCAGTTCCCAAGCATTCTGCCTTGTATCCCAGCTGTTAAATGCATCTGTGCCCTCCTGCACAGCACACATTTTTTTCCATGCTGTTTACATTATCATTTGCTAAATTTATCACAGCGCTTCCCCAGCATTGCCTGGCTTTCCTGCCTGGGAGTTTTAGATAATAACAGAACACTCCCGTGGATCACATTTTCAGGGAAGGCCTGTCCTGTGTAGCCATAATTTGTCGCTGCGCACTCTACGCTGCAGCTTTGGGAAATGCTTGCTTGGAATCTCAGAAGGAGCATTTGCTCTTCAATCATTGATTGAAAGGACTCGTGGAGATCCATGGTGACAAATAATGATGTGCCTTTCCTGCTGTGTGATCTGTCGTATAGTTTAGATCATTGACATGTCCTTTTAGTTAGGACACTTCAGCAGAGAATAAGAAAGGAAGGAGGTTATTTAAGAAGAAAACATTTTCAGGAACCAGTGATACCCTTGTAAGTTGCCATGACCTTTGAAAAATAGAATAAAAGCCCTTAGCTGTAAATGAAGCCAACCTGCTACACGTATAGCACCTGCATCAGAAGAATTATCTTTGAAAATAGAGTAGATGATGAGAAACCATTTGACTACATTTCAGCAAGAGTGCATGCAGTTTGTCTTCAGCAACGCTGTGATTTTGAGAGGAAACAAAGGATCCTCAGACCTGGATTTGGGTTAGACTTGTACCCCACATGGGAAAATGTGAGGCTATTTCTTTTAATCTCAGATCCCTTAAAATCATTAGCATATTAGCATAGCAGTGTAAATGGCTCTGCTTCATCACATTCTGCTAAGGTAGAAGAATCTGACGGTTGGTCATGATATATATTTTATTCTTAGTATTTGTCGTACGTCAACGTGTCAAACACAAGGCAAAGATTTCTTTTGCAAATGAACTCAGAAAAATGTCTCTTTCCTCATAAATATTTCTGAGGCAGTCCTGACAGTGTTGTGATGAAAATGTGAAGCACTGCCTCGTGTATTCTTTTACGTTTTAAAAGATGTTTAGAAACAAGAACTGTTTACAGATATTTTGAGTTCAGTAAAACTGTGTCACACATTCTGCCAGCTGACTGGCATTAGGCTAGAGACAGCTTTATAGATTTATCTCTAGAAGAGATTTTAACATCGTAAACATCTTGGGGCAAAAAGGTGAAGATTTTAATGCTGTTGATGTTGCTAGTGAATGTTAATGCAGCTATTAATGAACAGAGTAAATTTATCTGAAGGGTTAAGGTCAATGTATATTTTTTTTCCTAAAACATGTAGTATTTCTATTATTTGGAAGGAGGAAAAAAAAAAAAGAAAACCAAAACAGAGTCTGAGGACATGTTTTATTCAATTYATTTTCAAACTGAGGGCAGTAGTAGTACTGTGTTCTTCCTGATGCATCTTTCCTTTCATTTTCTCTCTCACTTGCCCCATGACAAAATAATAAAAGATAAAACATTTATGAGGACTATATACTTCAAGCCTAAAAATTTCCACATGTATTTCTCATGATCATTTAACTTGGACAACAGCTAATTTCATTCTTTTTCCGTATGGCCAGGAAAAAAAAGCAAAATGTCATTAAAGCTGTTTTAAAATTGATGGGTAATTGAAGACAGGGTGTAAGAGAATGGCAAGAGAGTTGTTGATAGCCAAGAGAATTTTATCTGTGAAAGAAGCTCCAGCTTCTTGCATGAAACATAACGACTAGCTGGGCATCAGTATTCAAGAGGAATAGTATGTGAGGCAGAAAATTCCTGAGAGAGATAATACTTGTGGGTTTTTTTGGTAGATATAGATTTAATATCCCCCTAAACTGCATCTGTGAAATCCTACATTGTTTTCTTTTCACACGTGCATGGCAAGCCTCAGTTTTGTGAAGCACACTCCAGTACCTAATGCTGTTTGAGCATAACCTCGGTGTAGCTCTGAGCAAGAATCACTCTTACAAGAGACAGCAAATACAGAATGTTGCTTCAAGGACATGAAGTTAGGCCCTACTTTTATATGGAAAATACTGGTGAGATGCATCAGCTACTATAGTAGCTGTTCTCTAAGCATAATCTTGCCTGCTATGTATTCTTCTCGTTTCATAATAGATGCACAGCCTATGTGACTTTCTTGTTTGTGCTCTGCTTCCTTATTTATTATTAAGGATAAAGACAAGCTCGGTGAGACATAGGCAGCTGGAGATCAGAGATATGGTACTATTAAAGCCTCAGTCATCAAACCTGMATGTGCATTAGGTAGGAGTTTAAGGTGAAGTTATTAAAGCTACTATCAAAATTGTCTTTGATGTGCCAATGGTTAAAGTGATTGGTAAAGTTTATAGCACAAAAAAAGAAGTAATTATTTAATTTAAATAATGCATAARATGCTATGTGCAGAGAATTATACACAATTTGAAATACTCGCTTTCAGATGAGAGGAGAATTTTAAAACAGAAAGCAGGAAATCTTCTCTGCTTTTCTCTCAACTAGTTTATAATTAATGTTATTGTTTCCTTTCCTAAGCTTTCTTGTATGGCATATGGTCTATACAATGCCAATATGTCTCTCCAATACCAGTTATTAAGTAGTCACTGGGCAAGCTAAAAGAGAGTCAAGAAAAGCGTGAATACATTAATAGTCAGTCTGACACTGCTTTTGTTCAGCCTTAAACTATGATTATTTGAAAGGYCAGCATCAGGAGAGATGTATCTGCTTGCTTTATGTATGTAAAGTCTTTCTTCAAAATGTAGTATTGTTTTTTTTCATGATAAATTTCATATGCAGTCATATTTACTCACACAATACAAATCCAGCAATATCTATGGCTTTTTGAGAAGCTTCCTGTACCAAGAGGAGGGAGAATAAACAGGAAGGCGATGAGAATTACGAAGGGGTAATTCCATCAGGGGTTTTTGCAAATGTAAGAAGCAAACAAAAGGAAGTGCAGGTCATCAGAAACCTGAGGTAAAATTACAGCCAATATTTCAAATAGAGGCTTTAAAAAAAAAAAAACCAAAAAACTAATACATGAATGTAAAATTAATAGTTTTCATTTTGAAAATGACACGAAGGAGCATATCTTTAAAACGTGTTTGCCTGTTTCCCATTTCTTTATTGTTGGAATGTGCCATGGATTTTGTCTTAAGCTGGTTCAATGCTCTCAGATTTGGGGAYACATTTGTAAATACGTTGAGCAGTTTGAAATTCTGCATGGCCATTCTGCATGGTCTCCACTTTATTTTAGGCTATATTCAAGCCTATAATYGTGGGGTACCAACTGTTTTCCTCTGTAAAACAAATGCAGAAAGAATATTTTCCGTGCCCATAGGATAATGCTCGGAAATGTGCCCTTAAAACCCCACAGATAGATGACATTTTCAGCTCTTTTCAGCCTTCCTAAAACACAGTCAAGCAAAGAGGTGGACCAAGAGATAATCTAAGGTACTGACAGAGGTAGCTGAGGATGAGCCATAGTATTCCCAAGGGAATTTCTGAGCTACTGTAGCCCCGAGCCTTCCTTGCCTGAGCTTGCTCAGTCTCCCTCTGCCTCCTCCCCATATGGCAGCGAAGCTGAAAAGCCTTCCTGAGAGCCCACATCAGGTTCACTCAGGTGGTTGCTATTTCGACTGCCACTCATGCAATGCTACATGCAAAATGTTTRTTTGTCCTCAAATAGTCTCAAAACACTATGCCTTTTTAATATTTAATTTAGCCCAAAGTGATGAATGGGGCTAGTCCGCTACCTCTGCAGGATGCAAACCAATGGAGAAATAGAGACCAAAGAGAAATAAAGAAGTATATTTGCAGCTTTGAAGCCTAAGAAACCCTTTTATCCCTTAGCATCATGTATCACAAGTGACATCCGTTTCTTACATTAGCATCTGCAGACTGTAATTATCGATGTAATCTAACAGCTGGGGGAGTGCTCTTGCGATGCTCCGGGATGAAGGATGCTTCAGAAAGCTGAACAGTGCCTACTAATAATAGGACCTTAAAGATGCTGCATAGGTCCCTGTGTAAAAAAGGGCCCTTTTTCTCCTCTGCCCTGYGCTGCACAAGGGCACTGAGAGGCTGTTGTTCAGCCGCCAACGACTCACATTCCTGCCCGTGCTCCTTGCAGCGCTGGTGCCTAGAAATCCTGCCGGCCCCCAATTAATCAATTTGTCTGCCCGTTTTCTGTTGTTGTTGTTGTTGTCTCGGAGAGGCCTTTTCCTATTCACAGAAGGAAGGCAGGCGGCTTTGTCCTTTTGTCATTTCCAGCCTTTGCCCCAAGAGCTGCAGACAGGACTGGGGGGAAAGGAGGATGTCAGGGGTAAGGAAAAAAAAATAGGAGCAAAGCAATAAATAGGTTTTTCCCCTTGCAGTGGCTTCTGAGAAAGAGAAAGAGAGATGTCAGTCCCCTGCCTGCATCCCAAGGACAAGGACAGTTCCAGATTTTTGTTTATTTTACCCATTATCTGTCTATGGAAGCTTAGGCAGAACGGCACTTACAASGGAGAAATTCTGAGTCTGGCAGACTTATTGCCAGACTGATTATCCCCTCAATTGTCTTTCCTTGTCATATGTTTCTAAACAGTCCATGCTGTGGTTGATACTGCTAGTACAATGAATTCAAGGTTTTCCTTTGTGTGTAAGTGCTAGGAAGGGGAGGAACCCCTGCTGTTACCTGAGGTTTATTTTTTATTTATTTTTTTTCTTTTTCCTGTACTGAATGGTGGCTTATCTCCCTCACATTCAAAACATTTAGTCCTTAGTAAAGCCTCAGCCAAGCCAGTACACACACAAACAGGTTGTATTTAAAACTATTCAAAGCCATGCCTGCTGGAGTACCTGGAGTATAGTCCTCTTGCCATGTTTATGGATTGCCTGGAAGGTCAGAGCGCCCTAAATGGGAAGGAATCAAAACAAGAGCAAGTTTTATCCCTGTCGCCCCAACACCAGTTGAGGGATGAAGCCTCTCCATATCCGGGCACATATCCCAAAGCAGCAGAGCTTCCATATGCTGAGATTTATACCAAGCCACTCGTCTCACTCATGAAGAGCTCCTACTGGGAGTCCTTCAGGGGTGATTTGTGGAGCAGTGCAGGGAGGAGTACAGGGGTGATCCAGCTTTTCACAACAAACACCAAACCTGGCCAATTTCTCTGGACAAGGTAGCTCTAGTATGCCAAGCGTGCCTGATATTCCCTCTCTACCAGAGGAAGAGTGGTGGAAGTATCTCTTTGATGACACAGGTGTTATGAGGGCAGACATCTCTACCCTACCTGATCCATCCTAGACTYTGCTTCTACATCTTCCTTCATGTTAGTTATGGGCGTATCAATACCGCATGTGAAATACAAGACTGGAAATGGAATAATTTTTGGTAAGTGACACAATAAATTTTATCATTTTTAAATGCTATAGATTAATAGCTACATCTTAAATTAATAGATCTTCAGGAAACAGGCCTTTTGCATTTGAAGTTGTCAATCAGGGTTTGGGCGCTGTGGGTTCCCATGGGCATGTCCAGTCTTTCCCTCTAAGATTTTCCCTGGGAATATATTCTTACATTCTTGTTTATTTGGCAACTGTTAGCTATAGAGGCAAAATAGACCATTCATTAGTTCCTCTTTGGGCTAAAACCAAGTCTTGCTCACTCAGCGCTGGGCCAGGGTACCTTCCCAGCATTGGAAGGCATTGGTAGAAGAAGACCATGAGGGATCTTTAAGGTCAGAGGTTATGGAACATAACTGGGCTGACAACCCAACTCCCAGCATTAGGTCTATCTTAAGGTATGTTTTACATGTATACAGCATTCTTGTGCTGTGACATTCCGCCTGTCCAGTTCTTCCAGCTTTTTCTGAAGCAAGAAGTAGGGTCTCCCCAGCTTTCTCCCTCTGCCACCAGTACAGAAGACAGCAACGGCTTTCCCTGAAGCTAACCCAGCAGGGACTTGCTTCTGTGTCTATTGTTGACTCACAAATGTCTTTTGTGCAGAAACAAGTGGGAAGAAGGGGTAGCATTCAAGCACTGTTTTTTGACCCCAAGAAGAGTTCTTTTTGCTTGGAATGACCATAGGATGCTGGCACTATTCTGGGCACAACAGTCTGCCTGTGTGCTCAGTTTTGCACGCTATGGCTGAGGCAGAGAAGGAGGTTTGTCTCCCATAGGACCAAGGAGTGAGTCAGCGCTAGAGTCAAGGACAGATCCCAAGAACATTGGATCTTAGTGGCCTTCATTCGTCTTTACATAATATACTGGAGAATTCTGAATATGTGTGACAGGGATGCAACATGAAACCCTGGGAAAACTAATACACAATTTCTATAATGGCCTATTTTTACTGTCCTAGAATTGCAAGCTGAGACCTCAGAAAGCAAGGGGATTCCAGCTGAGCASGATATAAGTTAAATTAACTTCTCCCCTAGTCCACACACTTGCCAAGTTCCAAGATATTTTACCAAGAAAACAAGAACCAGAACACATGAGTGTTTTCCATCTAGATTTAGTCTGAACTAAAGACACTTAASAAATCTTAAGGGAAAATTAAGAAAAAGGGAAAATTGGCTTATCTTTTTCCCTTATTGCTTTAATAGAATGGTTTGCAAGGAAATGAAACTTCAGGATGCAGCTTTTAATCCCAAGGCCCAAAGCAAGCTCTCACTCCCATGTTTTCCCGTAGACTGAGTAAACAGAATTATGCTTGGCCTTTCACAAGTGAAAAAACAAACACACAAGAGAGCACTGGATCAGAAGGGACAAGGGCAAGAGTAGACCAGTCCAGAGGAATGAATTTGTGATATTTAATAGTATTCCCTACAGATTTTATATATTGTTTTCTCATTATTGCACAAGTTCTTTAAATGTAGTGTTCCAGAGCTTGAACTGCTTCCCATCAAAATCTCCATAGTTCCTGCTGTCTCAGCTTGCTTAGGACAGGGAAACCAGCTTGAAACACAACTGTAAGGTGCTTTAAGTCATTATTTCATGTTTCTTTCAAGATGAGTACAAATTTATGTTTTGAGAAGTTTAATTAAAGTTAACCACCTATGGAGAAATGATGGTCTTGCATGTTTCAGTTCTCCCTAGGGGTGTGCCCTTCCCAGCTGAATTAAATTGCTGCTGTGTTTCGCTAATGTGCATCTCATGTTTAATGAATTGGGTTGTTATTATCATTGGGTAGAGGTGGATTAAAATTGGGTCCAAAGCCTTTTCATTTATTTTGCTAATTATTCTCTGCCTTTATTCCATGCAGATGAAATGGTGAAAGGCTCCCTGTTGTGCTGGATTTGGGCATTTTACACTTGGAGCATAAACTGGACTCATTATCCTTACAGGATTATTTTTGCATTTGTGAGTTTTGGTGCCAGGAAACAATAAGCTGTGAACTGCCATATTTTGAGCTTTTCAGCCTCGTGGAATGGGAGGAAAGCCCTTTCTTTTTATTGTCCTTCATTTTCATATTTAGATAGCTTTGGCACTCAAGAGCTAGAGAGAGATTTSCTGCTCCTCTCCCCAAATTTATAAAGAGACATAGCTCTGAAGATTCAGAAATATTCAGATAATGTTTCTAAAAATTAGTTTCCACTTTCAGTTTCCCATATTTACTGGCTTCAAGCAGAAAATGCTGAAATAGCGTAAGTGGCATTATCCACTTGGAAACGGAATACAGGAAATCCCTTGAAAAGATGGTTTCTCATAGAAATTACAGTTCAGTTAGGAAACTTTCATAGATTCCAGTTCAGGGTTGATTTTCATCCAAGGAGAAAGTCTTTGATGTTTGAAGTTTTCTCCTTTTAGCATAATTGTTCTTGGTCATGGTGTAGGGGAAGTCTTTTCCATTGGGATAGCATAGTGCCATGGTGGCCAACTGCACTGTGGTAATGACAGATTCAGCRCTCAGTAGCTGGCTGAGATTACACTGTAAATGCATTTCTTCATATTTCTCTAGAGCAGAAAAGTCCTTTCTCCGTAAGCACTAGGTCTCAAGGAAACCCAGCACCACATCAAATGCCAGATCAGAAGGTAACAGTAAGTTATCTGGCTTGTATTTTCCCAGCAGTATCCAAGATTTTTGTGTGTCTATATGTGAATGGTGACAGGGCGACAGACAGGGTGAATGTATATAATATATGTGTGCTTCTGCACATTATATGTAATATATTATTGTTCCAGGAAAATAGCTTAGGAACATTGAATTCTGGCATTTCAAGAGAACAAATCGAAAAAAAAAAAATCGGTGGGATGCCATAAAATGCACAGGAAACATCCTTTTTGAAGAAAGATTTTAGAAAATGCTGCTGAAGAGGTATTTTTCAAAAATCTCCCAATTAACACAAAAGAGGAACTAATGAGGAAAGTAAGTCTGACATAAAAATGAACCAAGTGGAGGCATCTCATGCATAAACTTGGAATCTGATTTTATTTATCTCCCATGAATGTGTGAAATAAACTGCCAGTTTGCTTAGTCAAATGTCTTGTCTGGCTGATGGCTGCAGTGCTAGCACATGGAGCAGACTATGTAAAGCAGGGGACGGAAATTATTCTTCTGCTGTGCGCCAGCAACAAAGACAGTGTTGAAAGCAACAGCATCTGCATATGTGACAGAGGCAATTTGAGAATGACTTTTCACTTTTTACGTTGCAAAAAGCGAGGATAAGTTAAACAACTGCCCTCTCATTTGGTGATAATATGACTGGGTTCTTGACAGAAATAAGCTATAATATCCAAACTAAGAAATAGAATTAAGCCATAATTCTATAGCCTTCCAGAATCTCATGATCACTGCCAGTATTACACAACACATTGACTTTGGGGTAATTGCTTTGGAATGCCCTAAGCAAGAAAAAATTACAAATGATTTTAAAATGGTGGTTTCTAACCCCAGAGCTGAGGAGCTCACTTTGGTATTTATCCTTTGGCATATTAGGACTTCTTGTCAGGGACAGGCCTACTGTATTTCATGCAATAACCAGAATAGCAGCCCCAATTTTTCTTCATACTCACAGTATTAGATACCAAGCTTCTTACCGGAGAGCTATAAGCAAACATGCGGGTAATGTGGGGAAAAACAATCCTAGTGGGGTACACAAACACTTACCACAGAGCCACACGTGTTCCTAGCAGAACATGGCTGGACCCTAGCAGCCAGAGGCATGCACCAGGTATAATCCATCTGCTTTGGTTCATATCACATATGTAAGGTCAGAACTGCATTATTAAACATAACATGTGACTCGGTCACCTGCAGCTTGAGTCAYACATGGAAGCGCTGGTGCCACCTGCTCCCCCCCAGGAACATCCTGGGGGCATCCCTGCTATGCTGACGGATATGGATGGTTGCCACTTTGAACAAAGAACATAGGCATAACCACTCTCCATGTTCATGAGAGAGGAGGGACAYGCAGTGCACAGATGCTGTTCGTGACATTTCCCAAGCAGGGACAGGTTCAGTGCTCTTGGAATGAGATCCCATAGATGTGATACCAAAGCTACCCCCTTGCCTCAATGAGGAATCCAAACTCAAATGAACGTTTGCTAGATCATTCACCCTTAATTAGTTTGCATCCACTGAGGCCATAGCGCACCGTAACTCATTGGCTGAACATGAAAGGAAGCGAATTGGTTAATTGAGGGAGAGAGCAATAGTTTGCCAGCTCTGCCTGTGTGAGCCGGGTCCCCGCTCCCCGGGCGGAATTGCTCCAGAGTTATCACCACGCTCACCCGCAATGTCCCGAGCAAGCGCCTGCTCCTGTGGGCTGCCCTATCCACCCACGCTCGGCCCAGCTCCACACTGATTTCCACGGTCTGTGCRCTCCAAAAGCCCTGGATATAAGCAACAGATGCTCTCGCTCTCTTGCTAATAGCCAGCCTTCCCCAGAGCAGTGTTTTAGCCCCTCATTCTTCATCTCCCTCCATCATTCCCAGGATTTGGGGAGTGAGAAGCATGGCTCAGTGAAGGGATTGCTGCAGAGCTTCCCCTGGGCTGCAGCAGCTGTCCTTTTATCTCCCCATTTTGGAGGATCCATCCAGATATTGTGCTTCCAGCTACTGAGCTGTCACTTCCACTCGGCTCAGCTCTCCCTGCCATTTATTTTGAATTTCTTTGGAGAAAGTCTCTCTCCATGACTGCGTTTCCTGTGAGCACATGCAGCCTTCAGTTTGGGAGCATCTGGTGAGATTCTCCATCTCCCCTGGCCGCTCAAGCAGCCAAAATACAGACTTTTAAAAGACGTCTGTATCCTGTTTTGAAAACAAAGTTTCATTTTAAAATTGTCAAAACAGTGAAAACATTTATTTTTTWAAAAAAGAAAGGAAATAAAAAGGACATATTTTATGGAAAGCCCTTGTTGCATTCTCTAGCCTTTTCAGTGCAAAAGAAGTATTATTAATATATCTCATTAATAGCTAGCTTTATTCTGTTATATTAGAGATCTAAGAATGTGAATACCTATAGTGAATTTCAGCCAGTTGCTTTTCTTTGAATTTAAAGTGTTTGAAATAGCAACAATGGTATATTGCTTTAGAAATGTAGCTAACTCAGAAAAYAGCACCACCGAACTCTAGCCAAGTCTGCTGTACAGCACATCTCTAGCAAAATGGAACTGGAATACTGCAAGAATAGGATGCTCGGATAACATTTCAGTTTTGTTGCCAGAAATATGAGAGTTCATTTTCATGTATCTTTAAGCATATCTGAGAGTTTCATGACACCGAAATGCCCAGCTATATTCCAAACCAAGCCCACAAATCCTGGAGAATTTGAACCTCAATTTTAAATTAGTTTACTAGGGCTTCTTTTACATTTGTGCCTAACTCAAAGCTTCATATTTTTATAAGAACAGGGCTCTTGACAGGTTAGAATTATCCTGTTTTTTATTTCAGCTGACGTAATACCCATTTCTTATGTAACAGAGAGTTTTTCTTACAGGTAAGAAAAGGCTTGAAGATTTCTTCTTAGTACAATGTATCTGCCCAAAACGAATTGTTTGACTACTTAATGAAATCTTCTCAGCTGTAGAAGGGGGGAAAATAAAGATCTCAGCTAGGTCCCTTAGTTAAAGAAAAAGTTGCATTATATTATTCTGAAGGAAAAACATAGGATGTTAGTAGCTCATTAAACAAATAATTGTTTTCTTTCTTTCTTTCTTTCTTCCTTTTTTCTTTCTTTCTTTCTTTCTTTCTTTCTTTCTTTCTTTCTTTCTTTCTTTCTTTCTTTCTTTCTTTCTCTCTCTCTCTCTCTCTCTCTCTCTCTCTCTCTCTCTCTGTCTCTGTCTCTGTCTCTGTCTCTGTCTCTCTCTTTCTTATTTCCTCATTCTTATGCCTAAGTACACAGGTTTCTTTATCCATACTTGCCTCACTTGTAAGATAAATTGGCTGGGCTTGTTTATACCTGTACTTTGTTACCAGCTTATGACAGTGCATACCATTACACTTCATTAATGCCATAAATGTATATTCATAATTCTTTGCAACATCCAGGCTGGAATAAAGAATATTGAGTAGGGAAGTTCCTGGAATATGCAGCAATTTTACACAGACACATGCACTTACAAATTTAGAGGCCCAGCTGAGAGCAGTCTAAGTGTCATAATTCCTCCTTCATCCATAGAAAGTACATTTTAACCGCCTTTGCATTAGTTACCACATATGTCTAACAGCTGGAAGCTGAAAGACTGGGACACTCCAACTGTACAGAAAAGCCATAAGGGAGTGCTTTACGAGTCCTTTCTAAGTGAACAGCACAAATACAATTACAAGTAGAAACCACAGTTACGTTAACACAAATCCCTGTCTCACCACTGTGCAGAGTCCCCATTAGCCATCCTCTGTACTTGGCTTTGCTCTCACCTCTGATTTTTAATAGTTGTAAGAGATGAGTTGCTGTACACCGATCCATCTCACTATGATTCCATTACAGACYCTATTCTGGAGAGACATAAGAAAAGTACATGCTATTAAAATATTCTAGCCAGTACAGTTTTGTTTGTTTTGGAGCTTCRTTTCCTATGGAAATAAGCTCATGTAAAGCTGACTATCTTATTTCTTTTTCTCAGACCCCCRTTAGATTATGTGCCTAGTGGTAGACATGATCAAAAATTGTTAGAGGTAGAGCTCTAATGACTGTCATTGTGATTCTTAYACCTTTGAGTGATGGGGTTAAGGACAGAAGTCTAATTCAGTGTAAGTTCACATATTAGACTACAGTGAATCCGCAAGTTGAGACCACATTTTCTTTGACCTCAAAGTCAATCCACCACAAGATTCAAATCTGAAGGGCAAGAATTCAGATTATTGCCCTTACACACATATATATTTATATGCACAGGCAAATKCAGGACTAATGTGAAACTGAAATATACTAAAGGAATCTTTTCMGAAAGGTAGATCCGTGCTTATCAGGTTATTAGCTTTGAATGGTACACATGTTTGCAGCTTAATGAGAGAAACAAAGGTCTTACTGCCATTTAATTCCTAGTAGAGTGCTGTAATGAAATAGCAAAARGGTTAAAATTCATTTCCAACTTCATTGTATTCTATCAATAGAATTGTTTTTTAAGAGGGTAAGGCTGTCAGAGAACTGTGTCTTGCAAGTTAGAGTGTGTAGAAAGCTGTAATCATGTACATGATTATCTAGTCTGGGAAGGGAATTGCATGAGGTTGGTGAAAAACTACTGAACTGTCACCATTGGAAGTAACTTTGGATCAAACTATGAGATGTTGATTCAGTCTAAATTAAATGGAATTAAATCATAACGAGTTTGGGATTTCAGAAGGAAAAACTGACCAAGTAAGGGCACAAGTCAGCGAAAACACCTGGACTGGAAAACTCAATTTGATTACATCAAGGTCAGGAAAGCCATCAGGACTTTCACACTAAAAATAAAGAAAAAATTCAAAGCAAGATTTCGAGATAAATCATCTATATAAGGGAAGAAATTTCACAGTGATTCTATAAAACCTTATAGGAATATAAATTGTAAATTGGATTTAAACTTATATGATTATGTTACCTAGTAAATATTTATATTCAAATATTAATTTAAATCTGTTACAAATTTTGAATGTACATTTAATAAAACATATGTGATGTTATAATAGTAAGAGTTAGCAATTGCTCTATTAAAAAATAGACTAGCTTGGAATATCAGAAATTCAGTAGCTGCAGTGACAAGGAGACACATTGTGTCTCGTCAGTTGACTTGCAGAATAATTATAGGCCTCCAGCAGAATGCTTACACAAAGGAAAAAAAGAAAAAGAAAAAAAAAGATAGAAAGCAAAATTAGTAGGGAATAATTATACTAGGCCAGGAGTATCATCAAGAACTGATGTTTTGGACTAAAGGTGCTTGTGAAAGCACAGGGAAGAGTAATCTAGCTCTGTGTAAAATAGACCTTGATTGAATTTATGGCAAAGATAATGTATTTTGGTAATTCCTCATGATAATGTATTTTAATAACTGCCACAGAACCAAATTCAGGCTTTCAGGCTCCTTCTTCCTGTTGARTCCTGTGGAGCTGACCTCAGCTGCTGGTAACGAGGTGGGAGGGAGGTCATATGGGCAGCAGGATGGTGGGCAGCCTCCTGGCTTCAGGGAACATTCTGGCCTGGAGTAGCTGATGTGATGCTGTGAGTAGGCTCTGCTCAGTCTTTGGGTGGCAGGTGGAGCTGGGAGAGGTTGGTTAGGTGGCAGCTTCTTTTTTTGCTTGTTTTATTCAGAGCTTCTTGAAAGACAAATGGTAATGACCAAGAGATGTTTCTGAAACATCTATTCTGGTGTTTCTGAAATTTAAGTAGGATGGACATTTGAGTGGTGATGAGAAAGATGGAGTAATTCATAGAAAACTCTGAATTAAGTGGTTTTCATGAGCAAGTTTTGGTTTCCTCTRAGAGTCAAAAATTGTAACTGAGAAGTTGGATTAAATATTTTTATCTGAAATATGTAATAAATATTTTTAATCTGGAAAAAATATAGAGTTAAGAAAAAATCTAATGTTGGAAAGAACTGTGGTTGCTTCTTAGGTTTTGCTCTGAAAGCTTGGTTTTATGTTCACTTGATAAATTCTTCTTTTGGATTACTGGTAAGACTTTGCTGCCTTAAGGATTTCTTATCCAGGAATTATTGTGCCCTGAAAAAGGATCAGGGTAATGTGATCTACATAAAACAACTGATGAATGATAACTGAATCCTCCTTTAGAGATTTGAAAATAGTATCTTAAATATAAAAAGGTTTTAAAAACGATCAAAAAAAAAAAACCTTGATGCTGCTCAAAACATGGAAATCAGTTTAGAAGTAACTCCAAATTCTTTGTGTAAGTCTGGATTATATTTATAAATGAGAGAAACTACCAGATTGTTTGTTCTGTAGCCCTTCTACAGTTAAGTTTACGACTTCTCTCTTTTAAGAGTCTGCTTCCAACTCCTTTTGGTGTTTGCCTGTCTGTTGAAGCAGTGCTCTAGCCGATGTGTCTGAGTAGAAGGAGTTTGATAAATAACATAGATATGGAGATCCTGAGTTACAGTTATGGAAAGGAATTTTAGCGGTTATCTCAAAAGCACATAAGTTCTTGCAAAGCTATGTGCACAAGATTAACCTCTGGAAACGCTGATGCCCTGCTAAGAGTGCTGTTATATAACTAGTGACAAGGAGGGGTGGCTCTGCTTGGGTGAGCTGGTGTTATTGCACCCTGCCTCGAACTGCATCCGTGTTCCAAAGGAACTGGGAGCTCCTGGGGACAGGAGGCAGGAATGGAAACCTGGTGTGCCAAGGCCGTTTCTAGTTGGAGTCAATGGACAGGTTCCTACCCTCTGGCAAAGAGCAAAGCTGTCCGCTAGTCATCCTGCCTCCGTGACAGCTGAAGTGATGGCAAAACAAAGAGAAGAAGTCTGAGCTTGTTTTATGATGTCTCTTTCCATTTGTAARCTATGTAGGAGACATCTCGGCTCATGATTTAAAAGTGTAGCAAATACTGCTACTGAGTGGATTAACCTCCCGATCCAAGCAATCATGACGCAAACCTCTTTACCAGCTTACTCTAAGCTGCTCTTCCCCTCTGTCTACTGCAGCTTTCTCTGGGCAAGGGGTAAATGTAGCCCTCAGTGCCGTGGCAAGTTGCAAGACTGCAAACCTGTAAGGTAGATACATAGGGAGGGAATAAAAATCCATGCCAGCTTTCATAGCAGTACATCAGGGTGTTATTTTAGGTTTGATGAGTTTCTGGTGGGCATTTGAATCAACAAACGAGGTGTGCTTTTCTTGCTAGCAAGTCCTCCTTAGAAAGCTGCAGTTGTTTTCTGGGGAAGTGGTGCTGTGAGCAGGAAACCTGTATGTGCCTGTTGATGCAGAGGTGACTGCACAGCCTCTGCCTTTGCATGCAGCAGTGAATGAGCGTCTCAAAGGAAAGCCACAGTTCAGTGAAAGGCCTTGGCTCTGCCACTAAGTGCCTGCAAAAAGGGGAGGAGGGGGCAGGAAGGTGCCGAAACTGCAGAGCGCTTCTGCCTGATTCATAAAACTTGAAGGTTTCCCTCTGCGGAAAGGGATGCCCATCTATCATGATGCCTAGGCCTGGCAGTAGAACAATAGTGCTCAGAGGGCAAAAAATTATTGTATGACTCCAAGTAAAAAATCTGACAGACACAGACAATGGGGAGAGATTAACAGTAGCAAAATCTGATCTTATCAGGGCACTTATAGCTGAAAGGGGTGTATTTCAAATGAGTAAATGGAAGGTACGACTCTTTAGTATAGTGCCCAATTTAAGGATTACAAATAAGGTCACTGAGACAAACCACTTATTAAGAATCAAAAAGCACCTGGTAAGCTGCAGGTACCTGCATGTCTTATGGAGAAATTTCCCCAAGACAGGTTGAAAGAAAAGCATGACAGTAAAGAATACTTTATTTCATTTAACTTCCTSTAAGGATCGGGAAGAAATGGAGCCTGTCTTTTTGGAGACTTGTAGAACCATCCATTTACAGATACTGTCTATGCAGTAGAAATATAATCACAGATGGATAAAATGAAATAGAATATATTAGAGCACCAAACAAACTCGCAGATGAAAAACAGTTTGATCTTTTGAATGCAAGAACATCTTTTAATGCAGATTGTGATTACTATGCCTCAGTATATCAGAACTGATATCTGCATCCAATTGAAGTGTGAAATAAATACTGAAAGTCATTTTTAGATCTTCTGCAAGGAATGCCTGTAGTTTATTTTTAAGGGGAGTGGTTAGATTCCTATTATAAAGAGAAAAAGAACTATACTTTTTGTCTTGATTTAGTTTTTTCTCCCATTCTTGCTAAGTCTTCCTGGAACTAATATTCCTCTCCCTCCCCCCTTCCAGCAAAAAGGCACTCCAGATATGTTCTGCTTTTTATATGTTAATAGCTGGCGCTTAAGTTGGATAGTCCTCTATCAGTTATGCGAGTACACTTGATCAAGGAGACAAAGGGGCTGAATACCAAATAACCATGTGGCAAGGAGAGTGGCAAAGGGAGGAGGTGCACTCTTTGAAAAACAGGCAGTGTTTAGATAAGCGCGCCAGAAGAGTTTTATTTCTTACACTACTGAGCAATGCAGATTGTCCCCGGAGAACATCAAGGTGCTCAGAGCCTCTCTGGTAGCCTGGGCGGCCCTGGCTCAGCAGGAGGTGGATGTGCAGCTCCATAAACCCAGATGCTGCAGAGGCACCTTATATCCTCGTCCTGGTTCAGGCTTCTTGCTGTCTGAGGGGCAAAATGAGGGTGATTGCCAATAGCTCAATGATGAAATTGGAGTCTAATTAGTATTAGAGATTCTTTCCCTCCGTAAGAAAACCGTTTAGGCCTTGCTTCAGTAATTTACTTACATTTGTACTTTGTAAAGTGATGACTTTACCTCTTTTGCAGGCATAGGGATCAGGAGGTCTGGCAYAGATCACTTTGACCTCATGTAGAAAGCAGGACCTACTGTTAGAGGGGATGCCATACTTTAAATGCATTGTATCATTATGGTGACAGAGGTATATGCTGATGTTTCTCTTTAACTTGCTATGGTATGTGAAAGTCACAGACCATTAGTCGGTTGAGAGTTTGTGCCTGGATACTGCTGTGATTGACAGTCCATAAATACCTGAGAAGGAAAGGGTGAGGGGACAGCGAGAGACTGAGGGATGGACTGAAGGAAGTGACTTCATCCTAAGAGTTGTCAAATATCTGTGATGGCCATTAAAATTAAGAATAAAAAATGAAAGCAGTCTCTATTTAGCTGACAGTTCAGTGCTATAGGAAAAGGAAGCAAAAGGTAGAAGCTCCCTACTTTCCATCTCAACATGAATATGTTACAGAAGTGATAAAATTGAATATAACAGGACAAATGTTGTGCTTCAGCATATGGAAGTCTTTCCCTGTTGTGTACTGCAGGCACTTCTGGTGCTAAAGGTGTTACATTGGGACTCTGGCTTCAACTRATTTTTCCCTGTAGACTTTAAGTCACTCTGGTCTCTGTGCTTCTTTTTCCATTTCTAGAGGTGACACATCCACGTATGCAAGGAATGAGAACACAAATGTGTCACTATTAGTAGTAGAAAATGTTGTAAAGATAAACAACAACAAACATGTCCGTGTTTGTGATAATTTGTACCGTACAAGTTGTGTCCTACTGTGTCCAAGTAATTTTTTCCAATCTTCAAAATAAAATACATCCATATTGTTCCTGTTTGATGGTTAGGTAGGGATTTTGAGAATTGTACTCTCCTTTAGATTCTATTCTTGACCATCTTGGTTTTTTTAGACACTAGCTACAAATTTTGCTAATTCCAAACTGTCTGCATCCTTAGGATTTTTGGGAGTCCTTCAGGACTGGATAATACCTAAAGAATAGTTTGCTTATCCTGACAGAAACAAGCCTGTTAGGTTCATATAATATCCACAGTTATTTAGCATGATTACTGATAAAAGACAAGCAGATCTTGATAGAGGAACAGCATGGCTTTTAACATAGATATACACATCCACTAATACTACAAAGAGAAAAGATTGAGAATGCTGTTTAAAAGGCAGCTTTGCAGGAACTCTTTGAAATTTGGTTGCTGCTTTTCCTTGACGGCTAGGTGTAAAGATCTATGCCCTCCCTAGGACTTGCTGGTGTGAGGAGAGCAAAGGATCTTTGGGAATGTGTGTTTGTCTCCTAGCCTAGTGCTCTGGGTAAGGACTGTAGCATTTGTACTCCCTGTTCACTGCCTTACATGTGGAAGCTTCCACATGGTCCTTCAAGCTGGGAGGCTCCACTCTCCTCCTAGAGCACTGGGTGCCCCAGACTGCCAGGTTCCMCCCAAAAGAGAAAGCATCAGGCAATGGCCTGAGAGGTGAGGACAACATCTGAGATGCTGTAGCTCATGGCCCCAAAGTCTAGGGAGGAATGCATTCCTGGATGCTTGTCCATCCTGTTCTGTGGGATGTGAGCAAATAGGAGACCAGTGAAAAAGACAGACCAGAAGCCTGGCTTATGGTCTCCATTTCACTTCTTGCCAAAGGGAAACTGGATAAGCTCGCAGGTCAGGAATCTTCTTCGCAGAGGGAAGGTCATACTGTTTTGCACACTACTAACACAACAAAGTGAATGTTGTAAAGAAACACAAGGAATGCCACAAGACAAAAAGAATAAGGGTGACACTTAAGGTTTCTCTAAATAATGTCCCCTCTGGTTGTATTAGACCAGGCAAGAATCATCCAAGGGGCCTCTGCTGCAAATGTGGGCAAAGTGGGATATCCATGGTGGTCCTTGGCTCAAATTCACTGCAGCACAGCTGGAGCCAGTATGCCACTTTGCAGGATGGTAGTTCCATAAACACTGTAAGAATGTTCTTCATCCTAAAATGAGGCATTTAGAATCCCAATTCTATTGCATAAAATACAGTGAAGAATAAATGCTGAAGAAATTATACTTCATTTTTAAATGTAATTTAGTGTTTTTCCTTACATACTTGCCAGAAAATTTACAGGGTAATTTTCGTCTTTATCTTGAAAGCACCAGCCAAACCCATGCTAAAGTTTCCTTATGTAAAGGGGAAAATGCTGCTGATTAAAGGGCAAATTTGAATATGATTATTTTCTTCTTATGGTCAAGCAGTGCTACTAATGTATGCWATAGCTACGCAGAAGAAAGAACTTACAGATCTAAATTTATTTTCATAGCTAATAACCAGCATTGGATTGTGAAATTATCGCAAAGGTGTCCTTTGCTGCCTAGTGAGGACATGTCAGTAGGTAGTAGCTGAGTGGAAGCAGGATTGGCTAAAAAAGGATGACTAATTTGGCCAGTTTCCCAGCCTAGCCAGCAGAATCTACTGAAAGTTGGTGAACTAGAGAACAGCAATATGAAATGAACTGAAGTATAAGTTGGACACTCATGCCTAATGTTCCTCCTTGCATTACTATTCCTTTTCTTTTCTTTTTTTTTTTCCCCTTGTGAATTCTAAATCAGTCTGACAGCTGTAAGGACATTTAGCTGTAGTGAAGCACATCTATTCATCCATTCAGTGATGCTTATTTTTCCCAGGCAATGGCCTTGTATCCTCTAATGTAAACAACAATCAGTTGGATTTTAGGCATCAAACATGAAAAGATCTATATGCAGAATGGGCCCATATGTAAGAAAACATGAAATGCTTGACAAACTGCTTTTTTTCTGATAGGTAATGGAATAGTTCGCCTTTAGTAGTAGSAGCCTGGCAGCAGTGTGGAAATTCCTGTATATATTCATACATATACAGAATATAGTCAGGGCTACCGATGCAACCAATTTCATCAAATAACAGGCAACTATTGTAGAATATTATAACATACTATGAACTACTATAATTTTAAGTAACATGTTACATAATGTATATCTACTGGCTCCAAGTTGCTGACATTTTTTTTAAGTTWCAAGGAGATATTTCATCAGTTCTAAAAATACACAGCTTAACCTAATTTCATGACAGGAACTAAAGCAACAGGTACATAATTTTTGTATCTGCAAAATTACCTAATACCTCACAGCAATTTTACTGTACTCATGTTCTACTTGAAGTAATACAGACCGTAATAAACAAACTTGTTAGCTCTAGCTCTGTCTTTACCTGAAGGCAAGATGCTCAAGCTGGTACTGCCAACAGTTTCTGAAGCTAAAAACAGACCATAGCCAACACAGAGTAAGGGGGTTCCAAAGAACAATTCAACATATGTTGGTTCTTCCTTTTGTATTGTGATTTCAATGCTCACTATATACGCTTCTGCAGATAGGGAAGGAAAAAAAAAAAGTGCTTTCTGTGCCTACTAATGTTTTACACCCCAGAAAATATAGCTTAATTGAGACTGTGCGTTGCATTCCTCATGTTTAATATTTTGACATTTTGAAAGTGGGGACTGTGGTATCTTTTGCCAGAGCAAACAAGATTGCAGAATATGGGTCACCCTAAACACAAATTGTATCATGTTTTCTTGGCCTCCACTACCTTAAAATAAATAAAGAAAACAAACAAACAAACAAAATTATATATATACACTTGCTATCACTTTGGATGTTGGCATCATTATTGCTTCACCTTTGAGGTTYTCATTAAGTAACCTATGTTTTAAATAATGATCAAGACTGTAGTATCTCTRACAACCACAAGTATTGCCAGCATTGCCTATAATCCACTGGCCCTATTTATGTGATGTGTGTATTACGTTGTGGTCACAAAATCACAGCAGTCTTTCAGTGGCAGCCCACGTTACCCTGGTAGACGGGGCGCTGAAGCAGACAAACGGCCCTTGCATGATTTATTTTGGCAGCTGAATGTGCAAGAGGTAACCCTGCTAGAAATATCASCACGAATCTTTGCAGGGGAAGCCAAGAGCATCTCAAGTCATCCCAGACATTTCTAGTAGCCTGCTGCCAGAAGGAAAGGATCGCCTATTGAAACTGGACATGCTTGAAACTCCCTATTGCAGTGTGGGTTATTGCCTTCCAGTTGGAGGGGTGAACCTGTAGCCTGGTTTCTGCTGTTGATAACAGAGCTGACCCTTGATACCACAATGCTGTAGTTAGTTAAGGCACACCCAAGGCTGGGAGTCTCGCTGTACCCATGTGTTTCTGTCTCATTACCAGGTCAATCTATCCACGAGTGACCCAAGCTCAATGAGCAGCAGTTTATTAGGAGCCCTACAGGCAATTTCCTCACAGTATTGTAAGAGTCACCCCCATGGTGGGCTCTCCATCTTGCAGTTCACATCTGTTTAAAGCAGATTGAAGAAGAGCAAGTGTGACTGTGCATGGCCGCACACAAGGCATGCTTGGCCATGCTCTCTGGTATGTTCTAGCTGGAGGATTTGTGTTGGTTTTGCATGTTTGTGTGGTAAGCACGTTCTTCAGGGTATTTTTAACTTTATAAAGTTGCTAGGAATATCCACTGAAACTGATGCATGCGCAAAATACAGCGTAAGGCAAGGTGGTGCAATGCATTCCAGGCTGGATTTTGTTGCCAGTATATAGGCTGAATAACCTTGTGCTGATTTAATGGACTGACTGTTGTCATTGGAGAGGTCTAAAACTTCCAGGTTTTAGTATATTCCCAGACTGCATTCCAACTCTGTGTTGGGCTATGTCCTTAACATGAGCACATTGTCTTTTCTGCTGGCATATATCTGCCCAGAGCCTTGGTGTATCCCTCTCTGAGTGATCTCACGGGGCTTTTACTGGTGTGGGTTAAGATGTCAGAATAAAGCCTTTTTCTTCCTCTGCACCCTCCCCCCCTTTTTTTGGATATTCCATTCCTTAAAGCTTTAAAGTTTGAATCTGCAATTTCAAAGCAGATGGCTTTCATGCTTTTTTGTAGGACAGTTTTGCCAAAATACCCACAATAGTCTCGACTGTTTGCTGGCTTGGCACAGCTGTGTTCTCAGTGGTCTTCCCAAAACAACTGCAATACTTAGCAAAATGCACAAGAAACTTGAGACCGTTAATTCTTAAATATTTCTGTACAAGGCATGACATTGAAAAGCTTGTTGCTCTGTTTTTCAGTTAGCAACTGTGGGAATTTCTAGTCCTAAGTGACGATTTCTCTTGTTGCTTTATATAAACATTCCGTAAGACAGCAAAAATGCTGAAAAAAATCTATTTTAGTAGTTTTTAACAATAGTGAAATGATTTTAGTCAATGCTACGGTTCCATGGAAGCTACAAAAGACTGTTTCTTATTACAAAGCTGCCTGTTGATTCAAGAGGAAAGCAGTTTAGTCCTGTCTAGCCTAACTAGCATCCAAAGGGAGGGGGAAAAAAGAAAAAAGAAAAAAAAGAAAAAAAWGTGCATCATTGCACATAGTAGGAGTGTTTAAATCCAGCCAAAAGTTTTGCCCCAAACTTCTTCCTCTTGACCCTATTGTCTTTTTGGAAGTCCCAGGCCTCCCATTTGGAAGCTGTTTGARTTATGTCCTTAGTCACTTCAGCATTCTTGGAAAAAAAGTGCTAATGGATCTTTTCCAAGGTCTGTGCTTTGTGAGCTCTTTTCCAATGTGTTTGCAGAGCATCTACCAAGCTAGACCTTGTGAGACATCCCCGCACCACACTTATCGTGACATAAAAGGCTGGAGTCAAGCAGATATCTAGATAGACATTGAAGGAAGCCCTGCAGTGACTGTTAGCAAGGATTTTGGCCTCCAGAAGCTGGAAGTGGCATTTATGAAAGTGAGATTACTGCATGGCCTGCATTATTCTGTTTTTCTTGGGTCTTGTGTATTTCTTAGCAAGGTTCTGGCAAGAGAGAGGTTATTCTGTGCTAAATTTAGCTGTAGTCAGGGCTCTGCCTTTCTTTTCAATATGTTACAAAATGTATGTTACAAAAATGTAATAAATTGAAAAACACAAAAATAGTTTACAGCCAGTAGAGCAAGCTCTATGTGACAATCTATCACTTTTATTTAAATTGACCACATCTCCTCTTAGCTGAGTGCTCATGCCAGATGATTCCTGTGTAGTGACATGTTGCACTCTTCCTTACTTGGATATTTTCTCATCTTGGGGGTTATTTGTGCTAAATATTAGGTTTCCTTTCTGCCCCTTAAGTAATCCTCTTCCTTTTGTCAAACCCTTGAGTCTTGCTACCAGTGCCACGTTATGCTGACTGGTCATGTTCTCTCATGCAAATGGGCGAATATCATTTGTTTCCTACAAACACTTCAGTCTGGCTAATTATGGCTGTTGCACACAATGGCAGATAGCTGTTAATTGGTCATTTCAAATCGGTATCTACAAGGGAAATGCTCAGTAACAGTATGAGCTATAAGCAGGACCCTAGCTTAGCCTGGGGTATTTTCATCAAACTGCAACTGGAATTGAGAAAAATAAAAATAAATAAATTATTTTAAAGATAAATATTTTAAATACAAAGAAAGGTCAGTTGAAGGAATTTGACTGAACCATAAGCTACCACTTCAGGGAATAGACAGAAAAGTGCCTGCTTTGCTGTGGAGGCTGTGCTGAAATGTTGCCAAGCCTTGAAATATTCAGATGACTGGTCAGCTGCCAAAAATTTGTTATTCATGAAATGCCTGGTGTATACAAGCTTGTAGAGCTATTACAGATCTTAATGAACTACAATAACGACTTTTGCTTTGCAGAAGGCGGAGGAAATGGCTTGTCCTACCAGACTTTTGTTTCAGTCGAGTCATACAAGTGTGGGGCAAGAGAACTGAGTGGCTTCGTCTGCTCTGAGTGACTGGCTGAGCTGTGCTGTTCATCCACACAGAAAGATATTTGCCATGTAGGCAAGCTAATTGCCATGTTAACACTCATAAGATGATCCTGTTGGATTCTCCTGAGCTCCACTCTTACTGGAGCAATCTGCATTTGTTCTTTGACTGTTCAGTCAAAGTTCAGTTTTGGATTAGTGATCAGCGTAGCCCCGGCTTCTATGCATTCCAAATCCCAGCTCCTATTTGTGCACGCCTCATAAAAGCTGCAAAGCACTTGATTAGATGGAGAATCATGCCCTGCTGCTCTGTGTCTTATTTTTGGTTTATTCAGCTAAGTAGCTTACTGCTTTGCTAGTAATTGCGAGGCAGGCACCACAAAAAAGCCACTTGCTTTCCAGAGACCAGGCTCTGCTCCACGTTTACAAACTATGAGATCAACTAGGGCTGAGAGGTTTCATCATCATTTTTCTTCAGTATGTATTTTTTTTAATATGTTTTTCTTTTAAAGCATTCAGTTTAACCTTGCTCTTCCTTTGGCATGAAATTCTGAAAGCTGCAGGTGATCTCTTAGTCAGATGTTCAAACCATTCAAATCGCACTAGGAAAAGTCCTTGCCTGAATCTCTGCCATTTTCTAGTGATTAAACTAATTCTGAAAAATTAGCCAGAAAACTATCTGATATTTATACTTGGAGACTTGCTGATTTTCTCTGAAAGGGAGATGAGATGGCAGATAGAAGTTTCCATGGGCTAAAGTCTGGCCTTAACCAAACGTGAGATGGATAATGCTTTTTTTTTTTTTTTTTTCNCATGGGCTAAAGTCTGGCCTTAACCAAACGTGAGATGGATAATGCTTTTTTTTTTTTTTTTCTCTCCCCTTTTTTATTGCTTTGCTGCTTGAGAAAGAGGTCAGGAGTTCTACTTTCCAGAGGTTGGGTACATATTACTGTCTCCTTATTTCACAAGGATTAAATATTGTTCTCAGCTTGCTGCGTGAATTTGTGAAGTTCCTATCAAAATCAAATACGAACTTTTKGTCTTAAATATATATCTTAATAGTTTCTAGGGTAATCCTTGCTACAAGATGGAAGAGTAAAAGAAAGATAAATTTGATAAGTATGTGTTGAGTTGTAACAATGAAATAAAACACCCCCAAAGTCCAGAAAAGGCTGTATTTCACCAAAGGAATATCTCAGTTTGTAAGCATCAAATTATTAGCAAAGCCTCTGCTTGACGAAAATGCTCTGCCAGGGTTTCTGTGAGCTTTCCCACGAGTTTTGTATGTGTCTTCTGTGTAAGGCCCACTTTAATGCTGTCGGGGGTTAGAATCTATATTGTGTTATGCTGGTTTAAATAGAACACGGTCAAACACAATGTTGACATAATTTAATATCACATTAACTCCAGCAGCAGAGTAGCTGGATAGTCTATATCCTTACACCATAAGGAAATAGGAAATGTGGGAGGCAAGTTTAAGTTTCCTTGGCAGGGATGAATTTTGCATTTTCCTGGTGCTGTGAATAATAGCTTATATAGACCTCAGAATTCAACCACAGGTTTATGAAGGTGCTATTTCAATCTGTTCAGAAAAGATGCTGTTATATCTGTGAAAACTACCTGGGCTACATTTATATATCACTAGCTGAATCAGTAAAGAGCATTAGAAATTCCTCCAACACTTGAAAAGTAATCTTGCAGTGTTCACATTATTGCTTTTTCTCTTTTTTTTAACTAGTTTTCTAACATCTTTCCTTTGAAAGCAGCAAATCATAAAATTAAGCTATTCTTAGGGCTCAAATTCAGTTTACTGGCCTAATTCTAACTTTATTGRCCTGATGGGTTAACAAAGCTCATTCGTGTCTTGGAGGCAGCAGGCGGCCTTCATTTGCGMCGGGGGATTCACCAGGCTTGAACTGACCCCTCGTGGCAGTTTTATGTTAAACACAAGTCGTCTCTTCCCTAGGATGTCTCGATATAGTAACTTGCTATGTCCCTGACACGCATCTTGTCTGGCTTCTCCAAATTTCTGCATGCAAAAACAATGTATCCCTGGATGGATGGAGACACCCTGCAGGAAAAGGAGGCAAATTCCAAGCTGAACTGGATTTGGACCTACACCTGCCTGAGTAAATGTAGTTCTTCATCCCTCTAACAATGGGAAATCTACCCCTTGATTATTTGCACAAAGAGCCTCTGTGGGCTCCAGAGAAACTAAATATTTTAGGAGATGCACTAAGGGTCTGGGAAGAGAAGCAGAGAGCAGTGGCAATGCTCCCACCCTCAGCTTTGGAACATATTACCCAGTAAATAGGCTCTGGCAAGTTTGGAAGTTTGTTCTTTTTTGTTGTTTTTGTTTGGTTTTGTTTTTTAAATCCAGGATAATTACTTGKGGTTCTAAGTCTCTTCTGTTTCTAGGAATGTCTCTATTTAAAATTAACTCTATTGAGAGGAAGAAGTTGATTCACAATTTTTTAGTGTGACTCCAGTTGGCAGTGGTGTGTGTGTGTTTGTGTGTGCAGGGTACAGAGCCATGGCAGCATCTGTGCACTTGGGGCACCCTGTGGCTTCCTTGGGGCCTCGGGCCCCTTGCCCTGGGCTGCTGTGAGGTGTCACGAAGCCAAATTTCAGATCCAAGCAAAACTGAAAATTCAGAACTCCTGCCTGGCAGCCGGGCCCTGCTATGAAGTCAGTTGTACTTAATTGCATGCTGTAGTTATGGGTATCCATGACCACCACCCACAACAAGAATAACTGGCTCCTCTTAGGATTTGGAGCCAATTAAGCTTTTATGTTAAAGTCATACAGTAAGCGCTTCACTGAAGTTTGAAGTGGGAGGGTTGGGAAGGGCTGAGAAGTCAGTCCCCAAAAGCTACGGACCAAGCGTCCACCTTCTGCCATCAGTGGAGGACTGTTTAAAAGCTAAGATTTCTCATTTGAAGAGATTAGTTGTCTCTGCCCCACACACATACAGGGCTCCTGAGGACTTCAGCTGGACTTACCTGCACATAAAAGAGAGAGGGGCTAATGTGGCGAAGGATTTAAATATTTAAGTCTCTTTAACATAATCACCATTAATTTTTATGGATTAAGGATTTCTCGGTGTTAATGTAGTCACAGAGGCTTTCGAACTTCTGGTTTACTAATTGGTGGAGAGAACATAATTCCTTTTGTATGYCCAGATAACTCTGGGCTACTGGCAAATTAAGGAATTACTGTAAGAACTCTTTGCCTAAGGCGTTATTTATTGGCTTCCCTTGATAAATGTGTAGTAAGCATTGAAGAATACGGGAAAATACCATAAAATGCTTGGCTGGCGTTAAATGTAGAAATTATCAATCTGTCTGAGGCAACAAGGTGGGAAAAGGATGTTTTCGGTGGTGAATCTTCATTCTGTCCTAAAAAGGAATGTCTTCAGAATCCTTTAAAAGTTGGAGAGGAGAATAAAAAATCATTTTGAGGCCACAGTACTATGACAACAAAAATAAAAACAGGAGGGGAAAAAAAATCTCTGCTTCTCCATAGTCACAAGATGACTTGACATGTTTCAAGAAGCTTTTTTTGGGGTTCACCTCACCTGCCAGATGCTCTGGGCCAAAAAATTGGGCTGAGAGCACTTGGTGTTCACATTTGCAAAAATGGCACACAGGGAAGATTCCTTAGGGGTAGGTGTCACCTTTGGGGACAGAGTGGGTGGAAAAGCCAGCACATATCTATGTGTCCTCAAAGCTTCCAATCTGAAGGCATGGATGGCACAAGCACCATGTGTGGAGCTAAGTCTTGACCTGACTTTTCCAGGAATGGACAAATTGTCTGCATCATGGCAGGAGGAGCAGGAGAAAAACTCTGGAAGATGTTGGGGATCCCTAAAGCTTCCCTAATTCTCCTGGTAAATGCACTTCCTCTGATAGACTACACAAGGTAGTCTACACAAGGCTGGGAACTAGATCTACCTGCCTGGCCTAAAGTGTCTGATGAAACAAGCCTTCAAATACCATGCTCAAATTAAAATGTGCTGTTGCCTAATGCTCTGTGGGGAGTGTAATGTGTAAAAAGGTGCACAGGCTGCTCTCCATTTTGAGTAATTCAATTAAACTCTCAGATGGCAAATTAACTAAATTAAAGTAACTAAATTTCTTCTTCTTTATCATTGCTGCAGTACTTGCAGGACCTCTCCAGCCAACAACAATATGAAACAAATGTTGAAACAGCAGCTGGCAATCTCCCAAATATGTCTGTTTTTATCTATTTAAAAATAAGGACTGAAAATGAATGCTTTCCAGGACCAGAAAGGTCCACTTTCTGGGGATTTGTTTAAGTCAGCACACTGTTGTTGTAACCACATATTCTTTGCGCCTCCAGTTACATCTACTTAAATCACTCTAGCTCCTGTCTCTTGTTTACTGAAGCACATTTCATTTAGAAAATTATGGTAGACACTTTTCCTACTTTTCTAATGTTTTCATTTGGAGGAGAGAAAAACAAACAAACAAACAAAACGTATACTTGTCCAGAAACTTAAACTTAGTGTAGCCCAAATGCTGCTTAAAGCTCTCCATTAGGGCTTGCCAGGGAGTCCCTCCAGGCACTGGATTTGAGTACTGTGCATTTTTTTTTTCCTTCTGTATAGTGCTGACCCTACTGCTCAGGCTCAGGCTAGGATTATAATTTTTTTCTGCTATTTTTTCCTTCCAAATGGTCTAAATTCTAAATTGCAGTATTTTGAGGGGAAGGAAAAGAGCCCTAAGATAACTGCAGTAGATTTTTTTTTTTTCTCTTGAAAGAACACACAAAAAAGATGCATTTCAATCTTTGTGTGTGTGTTATTAGAGGCAACTTGCACTATTTGTGGACAAGAAATAAGGATGTTGGATTACCTTTTCATTTTAATGTGGTGAACACCACAAAAGGGTAGGCTGGGACTTTGGTATTATTGCACAGCTAAGATCAGCCCTTTTTCAGTACTGGACCTGTACTGCTGCCTCAGTTTAGTGCTATGCCTAAGCTATTTCTACATGGCTAAGTAGCCTCCATTGCAGCTGTCCTGTTTTTGGGACATGAGCTCTCTACAGTGTACTGTGCTGGGTAAGTGTCTGCTATTCTGAAGAAACCAGGATCACTATGCAATACTGAAATCAAATTCGTTAAAATTTTCCTTTATGGGAAACTGCGTCTTCAGCATCATCCAAACATCCTGCTGATTGTCTGGGTTTTTATTTTGTTTTGTGACATCTAGCTTTTAAGGATGTCCCACTCTCTCCTTTTTCCCTTCCTTCTCTACATATAGACTTCTAGTAGGACAGATTGGCATGTCCTCAGTCACGTTTCTCATGACTTTTGAGGGCTGCCTGTTTGCCTGTAAGAGATGCCTGCCTGTGTACTTGTGTCAGCATACAAAAGTTTAATCTCTCTATAGCCAAAAGTGAGAGGGCTTTCAAATTCTACAAGTTGCCGCTGTAGAAACAAGAAACACTTTGGTTCTTTGGACTGTGTGTTCACATGATGACAGTTGTGTGCTTTCCTGGTTCTGAAATAGTAAAACATTCTCATAAATTTGTGTTTGTGTTTAGTAAATATCTGAAAGAAAAGAGTTTTCTTATTTAAGTGGGGTGAAAGGAGTAGGTTCAGCTCAGCAAATGCCAAACAAATGGGAGAAAATCCTTCTAAACAGAATCATAGAAAATCATCAGTGGATCCAGGATCCGAACATCTGCTTTGTAGTTATTAAGGATTTTTAGCCAAAAGGATGCATTTAGCTATCTGCTTTTTTAAATGTGTCTATTCTATAATGAAGAATCAAAAAATTGAAAAGTTGATCATGATATAGGCTGCAAAGTACAACGAAATTGCAATGTGATGTGACTTTACCTAGCAGGAAATAACAACTTTTTACCCTAAATATCTATAGAGGTGCTGCTTTATTTACTCTCAGAAACTACATAAACACCCATTACCCTTTCACAGTTCTTTCACTGGATGGTTTTCAAAACCAAAGCAAAAAGAAAAACGTGATCTACAAAAACATGGGGTGTCTAAAAATATCATTACTGCTTTCCCTTGACTAAATGAAAGTTGCCAGCTCAGCAGAATGTTTTCACGAGTGTCAGCAGCTGGCTGCAGGTGTCCTGAGCACAGGAGTGCACGCTGGTCGCAGCAGTGCAGAAGCAGAGCTGTAGATGAACGTAGCCTCGGAGCAATTAACAGGATTTTTCTCATAACAGTTCTAGCATCTCCATAATGTGCTGCTGGACATGTATGTGCACACACAAAACAGTCTTCCTGTGACCCCCTACAACTCCAACTGCACTGACGATGGGTCAGTAATTGGATTGTAGAGCCATTTTCTGATGGATATTCCACCATTCCAATCCATTCAAATCTTTCCTTCTCTGCTTCTCACTGTTCTCAGAGGCTACCTAAAAGCTATTTCCTTTAACTTTGGTGGACCCAAGGCCTCCAGTAGGTGATCTCATCTGGATTTAGCAGCTGGTAGTTGGAGACCCTATTCCTCCAGCTGTCTAAGGGACCAAATGTCCATGTGCCCTGACTGCAGGACACAAAAGCTCTCTTCTTCCATTGCCACAGTTCACAGATTAGTGTGGCACCCCCAAGTAGGGTAGAGAGCAATGGACAACAACTACCATTAAACTTCTAACGCTAAATCTGCACCTACATCTGTAAGGGAATTTCAGTAGACGTGCACAGCTCTGGGGCTGTGGAGATGTTTCTCCTTTAAGCTACCCAAATAGCTTCCCATTCTGAAGTTTCTCCCGGTAACTGTGGCTGCAAAATGCTTTCTTTTCCTCCATTCTTATTACTTGTTTTAGAAATTCCCACGTAGCCAATTCAACACTCAAACCCTAACAATCCCAATAACCAGTCATATAGCATTATTAATAAGTACAAAGGAGATTTAATATTGTCATAATATTTTTCAAGCGCAGCTCTTTGGCCTAGAATTCAACTCAGTGCAGTCATCTGAGAAATTTTAATAGGGTTAGCTGTTTTGTTTCTATTGTTCTTAGCTGGCTTTGGTCTTCCTTCAGAGTGCTCAGGAGACTAATACTGCATTAGCAGCAAACCAGCAAAACCTCACGGAGCTCTCTTTCAGTATGTCTCACCAACGCTCAATCACAGTTTTTGAATGTTTGTGCATGTTTACTTTGATAGAATATTTTTCTGACATGGAATATGACAGTTTTTGCTTTCTTGATTATTTAAGAAACTATTGAAATCTCTTTCCTAAACCTACATTAAACAGCATTGCATGTGAGCCTTCAGGAAAATAAATTTTACAGTGAAAAGTGTGAATAAGCTGAATGGAATTCAGAGAAAAGCCATGAAAATCAGGAAGGCTGGAAAGACTTATCAAAGCAGATTAAAGTGGCTTAGCTGAGTGATAACTATGGAAGACATAACTGTTATACAAACACTAGAAGGAGATAAAAATTAGAGAAGTTGACTGCACACTGTAGGATGATGCAGGACCGTGGAGTCTAGAAACGATAAATTTGGGAGGGTTTTTTTATGGCAAATTTAGTGGGGAGGTGGATATACTAATTTGCAGCTCATGCAATTTGCAGAGATAAAATGCTTTAGAAATACAACAGAAAGCATAAAACTAGGTCATAGCTAAACAAGATATCTAAATATTCACTGGTCACTGAAACAAATGCATTGTACGGAAATATCTTGCTTTCAAAAGATCATAGCTTAGTCTGCAGCAGGTCCAATTGCTCATCCTTTCACGTTAATATCTTACAGATTCCTTATTTCCTTTCAGCTACTCGCTGGACTTTCTCTCACACTGTCATGGTGAAAAAACTGATAAGACTTTGGTGTCAGCTGACAACCTTGATTAATCTTAAGAGAGGGTCTGGGATGACGGCCATAGGTACATGGCTAGGGAGTTAAAAGTGCTGAGGAAGCAGTAGATCCCATGAAGGTAAAGTCAGCAATTCAGTGGTGAATATACTTTTTAAACCAACCATTTATTTATTTTATAAGCCTCAGCTCTCATTTTAGACTTCTTAACCTATCTAAACACTTTGAGGCTCTCACAGATTCATTACTCAGTAATAGTGCTATCTCCTGTGCTTTCTCCTTGACATTGTGCTCAGGAACAGGGCTGAAACTCTACTGCCTTTGAAATGGGAGTTTTATCACTGAAATCAACACATCAGTGTTGGATCAAGTAACGAAAGACTATGGTAAAGTTAAAGGTGGGGAAAAACAGCAGCCATTTATTTTCTTTGATTCCAAWGAAAGTTTCCCTTCTCCCCTACCAAGTGTAGGCTCACAAATGTTGTAATGAGAAATCAATTTTGAATTTATTAAAATGATTTCTCCCCAGTCTACATTTTCCTTTCAATGGTGTTAAAAGGTTATAAGATGCAGGGATTTTCTTTTAAATGGTTATTGAAAGATTATGCAAGTCTGTGTTTTCTTAAAAGCTTTTTTTTTTTCAGATTAGAATTTTCTGCTTGACTTATTTTAGGAACTGTATGGAATGAGCTTTTTTCCTTCACTGCCTTCTTTGAAGGCTTAATTTTCAAAAATGCTCTAAACCAGTTAATACATAAATTTCAATTTTCTCCTTTTAGCTTGAAAACTGCTACAAATCATTTCTAGGGATGTTCCATATAGGTGCTGCATAATAATAATGCAAACTTTAAAAACTTCTTATACTGCATTAAAAAAAGGCATCTCTTAAAGAATCAAACATAGCATAATATTTTCTTTTCATACTTCTTACTATCATATTTTTTGTCCACAAAACTCTACTAATTTTAATTCTCTTTACTGCAGCATTGCAGCTAATTTGAAGACTAGTAAGCATGTATTAAGGCTCTTCTTTAACAGTTCTTAAGAACTGCATCAATTTGATAATCTTAGTTGAAAATGTAAATAGGAGTCTGTATTTAACACCTACCAAGATGTCACATCCAAAATTAATGCTTTTCAGCTAGGAGATGAGTAAGCTGTGAGCACATGGCAATATACTGTTGGGTAGTTATTATTGATTTCTTATTTTCTCATAGCTATTGTATTAAAAAAAGATATAATTTATACTCATTGCTGTAGTCTAGGAAGCTTCCCTGTTTCTGAATAGCCTGATAATGAAAGGAAGCAACCAGAAAGTAACTCTGTACACTCTTCTATACCTCGTGGTTCAATACATTAGCTTGAAAGAACAGGGTATTTTTTTTTCATTCCAAATATGAAAAGTTAAATCAAGCATAAACCTAAAATCACAAACACCTAAATAATGTATACTGGAAACTTAAAGTGTTGTTCTTTCACCTGTCAGAAATCTTTCCTTTTTATCATGATTCCACATGATTTGACTGCGACAAAGCAAACTTCAAATCTAAACACGCTTCAGTACTTACAATAAAGACGTTTTATTAAGTATGCTGTGCTTCAGACATTTAAAAGGTATAAATGGATACCTAGGAAAATGAAAATCATCATTGTAGTAACTGAAAGAAAAAACAGACATGTTAATTTTTACAAGCTTTTCTATGTAGGAAGGAGAGAGGCTTTCTTTCTCTTAAGGATTAAAATATGAGATGTTGAAGAATAGGGTCAAAAAGCATATAAAATCATTYGTGTTTATATAAACAGGATTCTGTGTAAAGAAATTAAATTCTCAGCAAGATTGAAACTTCTGCTTTTGTAGGGGTTGCCACAGTGGGAAGTCTGGTAGTCCAATCAAAATTCTTGAAGTTAAGCAAACATACAGGCAAAACTAACGTGACTGAAGTTCTCCAAGGTTTTAGAATGACTTCCAAAAGAAAGGAAAAATACATAAGTTATAGTACAGGATTCAACATGGAGAATTTACTTGTATTTCTCATCCTTTATTGCCTGGAAAAGGAGGTCTAGGGAAGGAATGGAAAGCAATGATGGAAACTGTAAATAAGTTGGGGAAATGTTGTGCAGGGAGTATTACTGTAAGTGAATGCATGCTCAATTCAAGAAAAAAATACAGTTGTTTACCTCTTATTTACAAAATTGAGAGGAGCAACCTTTTTTTTTAAGCATTTCCAATCTTATCTCAAATTTTAAAAAAAAGAATGTGTCAAATTACAGGACCAGTCAGAAAATGTCTTTCTAAGAAATGTGCTTTACCTCAGTCATAAAAGGTAAGAGTAATATATCAGCTTTGACATGCAATTTCACAGCCTGTGGGACAGAAACAATCAGTCCAGAAATCCCTAATTACCCTCCTACACCTCAAAGCCCAGTTACCAGTCTTGTAAAGGAAGAGAGGACTAAAGTATCTCTGAGGCAAACAATGCTTGAATATACTCTTGCACTCAATACTCTGATTCTTCCCTCTRCAGATTTTTGTATATATGTATGTCTACATATGTGTAGACCTGTGTAGATACCCAGATGCAATGAACTGAAACCAAATTATGATTTTTGCATGATCTATCTAGAGTAAATAACTTAATGGTTTTTGGTTTTGTTTGTTTTTGTCTCTAAAAAACATGCATGTCTGACAGCCTCTAAGAGAAAGGATTTTCAAGTATTGACTTATTCTTCCAAGTCTGTAAATTGAGATCTTTTGGGATCTATATCAAGAAGTCATTGCCACTTCTATTCTCAAAGGTTTAATTTTCCAATATTTTACATTCTTCCAAAACAGACTTGTGGGCAGTGTTACAGCTGAATATTTGTTAGACCACTAGGTTCAACTCACTAAGCGGTTGTAGGCATATAGTATTTCTAAGTTGCTCAATAAAGATTCAGAAGTCCCCTTCTTTAGAGATTTGGAGTTGTAAGAGCTGAAAAAGTAAATTGATATTTTGGCAGTGGTAGTGCAATACTCAGATGGAAGTTTAATTATCTGTAAAATCAGAGACACCRAAAAGAAGATTTTGTTGAAGTCACTTCCATGTCTTCCCTTCCAAAGACTCTGTGACCAATGAAGTAACTTAATCTGTTTGCCAGTTCTTACCCAGCATAACTCACTTGGGGTTACATGTTTCTGCTTCACCCAACAAAACACTTGGGCTTGAAGATAAATTAGGGATGCGTGTCTGGCATTTTCATTTATTGACTGTACTTTCCAGGAGTTACAACTCAACCACAAAAGCATTGCATGTGTCTGAAAGTTGGCAAATGAATCCTAAATCCCACGGAAATTAGTTAATGTGAACTCCTAAGACTAGAATTATTTGGCAGGTTCTAACCCTCTGGCCATCTACTAAATAATTACATAAACAAAACCCAAAACACAGCAGTTCCAGATGTTTGTTTGTACTCAGCTGGAGGGATAAAGCATTTTCTATTTTAAATTAGAGGAAACATTTTTTTGAAAGTAGGAAGAGAATTTACTGTAACTGCTTATATTTATTGAAACTGAATTTATTAGCATTTGAACATTTGTTCCAGCAGGTCACAGATACAGTTATAATGTTTTAAATGCTGTTTAGCTCTTAGCGTTGGATTCTGTCTGTRATGAGAGCTACACAAAACCATTCCTCAAACAGGGCTAAACTTGCTTGCCTTTGCATTTCACAGCAGACTTGAATATCGACCAGGTGTACACACAGCATCATGTTATCTTTTGTGGTGGCAACAATGGTGCAAGAAAAGGGCTTTTTGACGCAATAGAAAGATGGAGGGAGGGTTTAATTTAGCTTTGATAACCAAATTTAGCTTTGATAACCAAAATTGGTCTCAATAGTGGTTCCTCTGTGTGTATGGTTTTCATTTTTCCTTTTTTTTCCTTCTGCAGTCAGCCTTTATTTTGCGCTGGCTCTGTCAATAAATTGTAGCCATGTAAATGAGCTACAGTAGTTATTTCCTCTTAGTGCAGCTTTATTACTTCTTGTAATTTTTACTACCTTTTTATTTTCTTGCATTCCTTCATCTTTTTTTTTTTTCTTCTGTTTATTCTTTGCTGCAGTGAAAATTGTTTTCTTTCCCATAGAGTTCTATATTTAGTCAAGCCTATCCTGTAAATGTTTCATTTTACTGTCAAAACCGAGACTGGTAAAAGTAGCTTGGGCCTCCCTTAGAGCTCAGAAACCAAAGAGGCCCATAGTTCGATGAGGAGGTTTGAATTGAGTTATTGTGAGTATTGATTTGATAAGACTGATTTTTAGTGCTTTTAAGAAAAATGCCAACCCATGAGAGGGCCACCCCTCCCAGGGCTTCCGCCGGTGCAGGCTGATGTCCCCTGAGCTGAGGACTTCTTTRCAGTTGGGGTGCTCCTCATGTGGGTACTAACCCACAAGTGCACTAAATGGAGACCACCAATGTGATCATCTCCTGAGACACAAGCTCTTCCTTGTGGAGACCACATCTGCAGAGTAGGCTTCCTTATGTCCTACATCTGCCTGCCACGTCTCCTCCAAGATACAATAAGAAATGTTTCTCATCTCTTCYACTTCCTAAATCTAATTTCCTTCTAATATTAGAAATCTAATGCATTTTTTGAATCTCACCCATCATTTAGTTATGTACTCATGTTTAAGGCTTATATAAAGGCTTATCTTTGTTACACTTGCTTGAAGGATGGTTTAGGAGAACTTGGATCCTCGAGCAGTCTGGGTGTCTCTCCCACCSCTGCCCCAAAAATGTTCTAGTAATGTAAATAAACGGCAAAAAAATACGGAACATCAGTGGATTTGGGGTTTTTGTTTGTTTGCTTTCTTTTCTTTTCTTTCCTATCCCCAGAAGTAGTCTTTGTCCATCATATTATGACCATGTTAGCCCTAGTTTTGAACTTAAAGAGACAGATCTGGCAGGCTCAGGAAAAATTTACTTTCACCTTCAACCCCGAAGCTCTAGATTTGTAAACACAGAGAAAACTTTAAACAAACCTCAGTGAACTCAGCCTGATAAGCAGGCCATYGTCACGATCTGTTCCTGGGTTATTACAAGCTGCTGCTTGGTTATCATGTTCAGCATTTCCAAAATAAATACATGATAGTTGTTGAGTCTCTAACTTAGCTTTCAGCTAATCAGACTGCCCTCAATAACTCTCTATCACCTTCAGTAAGGAGGAACRTAAGTGGAGCTTTTTTAGCAGGCAGTGACCAAGACTTTGATRAGTCCTGAAACTGTGAAATATGTCACCTTTCCATAAGTCTTGATGTTTGACTGATTCATGGTCCTGTAGCTAATGCAAACTCAACTCTTCTTTGTTCCACTAAAGGCCTTATATTACAGAATGCATAGATGATTAAAGCTGTCTGGAATCTATCGAGTTTTCTATTTATTCTGTAAGAGAGCTCTTATTGTGTTAAAAATCATTTGAGGTCTAATTAAGCATTGAAATACACGGCCAAATAACTTCTAATTTTTTTAAAAAAAAATCAAATACTATGTATTTACAAAGCTATAACCTTACTTAAAAAAAAAAAAAAAAAAAAAATCTGTTGCTGTT
>NW_020456099.1:2483385-2587081 GCF_003342845.1 Nothoprocta perdicaria
AAAGTAAAAGAAAGTGAAGATTTTCATATAAAAGGTATCAGGATATTAAACCCCCCAGCTGTCTATTGGGCCTTTTAGTTTCCAAGGGACAAAATTCCAGGCSCAGGCCAGGAGCCTGCAGGGACACAGGGCATGGATGCCATCTAGTGGGGTCTGCTCACCAGGGACAGGGACAGCGGCCAGAAAGCAGGACTCAGCCTCAGRGCTGGCATCTTGATACTCTGCATACTGTACAACACTGAATTAGTTTATATTCCTTTAAAGCCTCATAGGTGTAAGATGATTTAAAGGCTGGATTCCTTATAGATACTAGGCTAGTGAAATGACTTGCTTTTGAGATTGCTACTGTAGAATGCTGTAATATTTATTTGAGAAAAGCAATGTAAAGACTTTATGAAGTGTGTAGTCTGGCAGGCATTTCCACAGGAAAAAGTCTTGCCACCTCGGGCAAACCTCAAGGCTGTGCAGGCATATCTAGATCATTTTACATTACCCTCTAAGACTTCCTTGCAGATATATCATTCTTATTGTTTCCATCAGATGAGAATATAAGTCAAGAATTGAAACTAGTTGTATAGGAATTATAAAAGAGAATTAACAAAAGAATTAACCGGTATAGCCTGTAATTTGATGTTCTTAGGTGGCRAAGAAGAAGAATTTTGATTTATGACTGAATTWACAGTGCCAGACCCTTCTGCCAACACTCRGGCTACAGCAGCAAGGGCCTGGTAYRAATTTAAAGGGATCCCTGCATAAACACTAACTTAAGTTCYGTTTCAGAAACCTGGGTTATTAACTTAACCCGAGTTTAATTACTCCTTAAATGGTTTAGTGAGCAATATTTTGATTAAAATATAACCTCCATTGTCAGCCAGTTTTTCCATAAACAATACATGTTCTGAAAGCTAAGTGTGTATCACTGTTGCAGGGGCATAGGGAGATGGTGCCCAACTCTGTTTTCCACAAAAGATCATAAGATGTGGTTCAGGAGGCATGTKACTGATGTATCAGGTACCCTACTCTTTTCTTTGCTTCCTTTCTTATATCTGGTAATCTCMTCATAATCAGGATCATAGTTGCTTGTTAAGTGGTTCTTTTTTTTCACTTGTTCTGCATTTGGTATGAGCCTCCCATGAAATCAGGGTGGCTAGAGCCCATGGCATGGTGATTCCTCTGTTCACAAGTGAAAGACCACTCATTTTCATGTGAAGTCCAGGAAACCTCCTTGTGATTCCTTCCAAGCTTTTTAAGGAACAAAGAAGCCGCAACAACCCAAATAGCACTTTCTTTTAGGATGCTCCAGTATCAAAGTTGAGTTGCGAGTGATCAGATTGATTGAAACTAGGCTTTTAATTAGGTCACACACGACTTGTACCTCTTTGGAGCTGTCATTCCTTCTTTTCTCCTCTGACAGCTAGGCATTAGGAAGTGCATAAYGTGAAATGTATGTGACTGTAGCCTTGATAGCATGTCGCATGCAGCCAACTATGTGATCATCAGTTGACAGCAGAAGAAGCTCTGTCAAAGTCCATAGAAGAAGCCATAGCCACAACAAGATCTCCTCAGATTACTCTTGCTTCTCTCTAGGGATTGAGTTCGAGAGATATATACACGGGGCAAAAAAAAGTCCTTATTGATGTGTCCATCACCTGAATTTTGCATTTAAAGTGCAGTGCAGTTGCTTCCTCAGGCCCAGGGCAGCAGAGACTCTGCTGATTTGCACAGGATACTGGCATCTGAGAGAGTTTTGRTATAAGAGTTTTATATAAGGTGGCTTTGGACCAAATCACCACTTCTGTGGWAATCTGTAGGAGCTTGAACAGGAAGGGGAGTTTTGCAGCATGCATGCGCTATCCAGGCAGCGCTCTGCCAGCATGCCCAGCCCGGCACACTGCACCAGCAGGATGCCCCAGTCCACGTGCAGAGCTCCTGGCATGGCACTGGCGTCTCTACTGCTCCAACTCAGCTGATGCTCCAGTCCTTCCTGCACCAATACCTGAAACAGAGGTTCTTGAGATGTTTGTAGTAAAATGGTTCACAATGCACTAGGCTGTGTACTCGCCTTGGTAACGAAGTCCTTGGTAATTTTGCGTCATTTGAATCTGCCACTAGAGGGCACAGAAGTACTCTAATTTGGATAGTTCAAGTGTCAGCTCCCTGGAAAAAAGGAAGAAACTGTGTGTTATGGGGGAAAATCAGCACTGACTGCAGACCTCTGGCTTTCGGTGAGCCTGGCGCAGCTCCAAGCCCTATCTACTCCACTTAGATCAGATAGAAATAAAAATGGCATCAACATGTTTCAAATTAAATTTTTGATAGCGGATCCCTCCTGGACCAGCCCTTGAGAAGAGGGAGGCAACATGCTCAAGGTAGAAAGTGAGAAAGCAAGTTGTTTAAAGGGGCAGAGAGAGAAGCAAAGAAGTTGGGGGTTATCAGTGTCCCTAACAGTCTGTTAAATGTGGTCACCACACAGAGAAAACTTTTTAACTGGATAAAAAGCCTATGTCAAAACRCTGAATATATGATGCTGAGTGGAATCCAAAAATCGCTGTTATCTCCGTAAGATGAAATTTGAGGAGTCCTCCAGAAAACCTGACAAAGTTTTCTTTCCCTCTGCTGACCTAGGAGCTTCAATTCCATTGGGAAGTGGTAAGGCAAAAGGTGGTTACTGTAGGCRGGGAGGGAGGGTAGAGAACAGCCCTAAGGAAAGAAAAGAAGATCACTGTCCTGGATGAAGTAGTGGGCACAGGAGGACAAGGGACTGGACTGCAATTTCTCTCAGAGGACATAAGAGGGGGATGATTGCACAAACATTTTAATATAAGACTTCCATCAAAAATCCTTCCATAGCTCAGATACTTCCCCCCTTTATGCTTTCTTTATGCTGCAACAATGTGCTTCAGTGTTTCARGTACCAAATAGGAGGCATGTTTTTGTAGAGATGTATTAGCAGTGTTGCTGGGATTGCTCCTTTTTTCCTCTGGAGTTGATTTAAAAAATCTATCGCATCCCTTTGTACCACAAAATTTGTATTTWKYTTTTTYTTTTTYTTTTTTTTTTTTTTTTTGGCAAGTGTCAACTTTTCTCCAAACAATTGTTGAACATCATTGACCTCAAAAATATAAGTTATGTGGGTGTTTGGTTTAAAGTGGGAAAATTTTTGTATTTTGTACTGTAATTCAAACTGGAGACTTTCTGTTGGATGATAAATTTCAGCTGCTGCTGTCTGGGTCCCTAAGCTCTTAATCAAGTAACAGGGCACTCTAGACCCTGGGTTACAGTTTCATATGACAAACAAAGCATGCATTTATTTTCATCATTTCCCTCTGTTCTTGAATTTCTCTGTCTCAGGCTTGCCCATACCCAAATTTTCATGGTCTTTGAATTTTCTCTCCAATGGCTTGAGCTTTCACTAAATAGAGGTCATGGTTTTCAACTGCCAAATGACAAACAAGGTAGCTAATTAGCAGTCATTTATGTTGGTTCTCACACTTTGCCATAACTACTTGGCTGATCTCAGTAATCTAATCCTCCATTCGTTTTATTAATGGGAAAGAATGGAAGTTGTCTGAATTGACCCTTGCTGCTGATATGACAAAGAAGGTCTTTARAATCTGGCTCTAATGAAAGATTGCTGACTGGAACCTGTGACTTCTCCTCTATTTAACCCTCAAAAGAAAGAAAAAAAAAAGAATGAAAGAAAGAAGTTATTAACTTAGAGATTGAGAATTACTCTGAATGCTAACAAGGGTTAATGACTGCATATGTTCTTCCTCAGATATATCACGATTTGAATTCTTCTAATTCTTATCCAAAATGAGAGGAAAACCTTATATGACCAGAAGCTTATTTTCTCCAAATTATAAGGTGTTTCTTTCTTGAAATGTTGCCTTGATCACATTAGGGGATTCACATTCATATGAAACTCCAAGTATTTTAGTGTTCWGTAGAGAGTGTTCTGTAAAATGCAATACAGCGTGGTTTACTGAGATTAGAGCTGATGGTCTGGGCTGGAGGAGCTAAATACCATAAAATGAAGGAAAGTGTAGTCACATGTCCAAAACATGTCTACAAAGCAGTAACAACTGGTTGTCATCCGATATGACTGAGAAAAGCTTCCTATAGCTATGAAGGAAATGTTTCCTGTGCMATTAATTTTGATGGTACAGAGAAATAGTTAATTTCTGGGGGTTTCAATCATTCTGCTGATGTAATTTGGGAAGAAAACAGCAATAATAAGAGAACACAGAATGTCTGTTATCTTCATTCCAACTCTGCGTTGCAATTTGAGTCTGCTAAAAGCTGGCGTTTCTGTCTTGGTGAGGATGGGACCTTATATTGCAACGCAGTGAGTTACAAAGGTTGGTGTTAGRGGAAAGTAGCAGCCTGAGCAGGACCTGGGCAATCTTTGCCAGCTTGTTTTTCACATTAAACACAGCAATAAAAAAGAATTTTTGAGAGAGGAGGGAAAGCTGAGCTTTACATCCATACAAACCTGAGTTTTCACAGTAATGAGCAGAAGCTGGGTTTAAGTCTCTACACACCTTCAACTACTTATTTATTGATATCTCCCAGCTTTAGGCAAGCTCCACAGTTGAAACTTGTTCTCCTCTCCCTGCATTTGTTTTCTCCTCGCTGGCTGATGTGCCATGAGCAACCACGAGCACCACATTCATCTGGCAGATTTGTTTTCTCTTTCATGTATTTCTAATGGAGAAGCCTATCTATATCTTTTATTTTTATGTTTCCTTAAGTTTCACATTGTATATTTCTAGCTGCTTCAGATGCTGCTGCACAATACTTCTAACGAAACCAAGAAACTTTCTCCTGGAGGGCACAGTAGCACATACAAATTAACAGTGTTTCATTCAAATAATATTTTAGACTCAATTCTCATTAMAGGATTTTGAAGAAATACCCTGCCATTCAATATTGCATGTTTTCATATGGGATTTGTACTCACATCCGTATGGGGTGAAGAATTCTTCTGGTGGGTTGAATGGTGGTAGGATGGAGTCCCACCTGCTTTGAGTTACTGGAAAAAAAGCTTTTCTCAAATTCCCCACTTCCACACTGTGGAAGTGCTATGGGAAGCAAGCTTAGCCCTGCTCTGTGGCTTTCTTGCACATTTTGGGACAGGTCCTTTACCAAGGTGGCAGCATGTGTTGAGGTGAATGGCACAGGTGATAGCTTAGAGGCTTGTAGAGGCACTGACCTCCCGGAGGCTTTTTCTTGATTAAGCGTGATGGCAGATTTAAGGCAGACTGGTTGCCAGTGGGAGGTAGCTGATTGCACAGCATCTAATTACAGACTTTCCAGGGTAACTAAGTGTCACACATAAACCTGTCAAAATTCCTCCCCAACGGAAAATATGATGGATAGTCATTGTGACCAGCAGCAAAGGTGACCTCTTCAACCATTCACCACCACATTTGGGACATATGACTGACTTCTGCAACTTGTATATGTCATTTTTTTTTTCTGTATCTGATGGTCTACAACCATTCTGTAATAAAAATTCAGCAGGAGATTGTGCTATAGATACCAAAAAACAAATGATACCTAGAACAGTTTTTACGATGTGTGGGAAGTATTTTGTACTGTGCTGACAGTGCTGATAGCTGCATAGAATAAGATTAGAAAGGAGACTTCAGCTAATGTTACATTCTGACTCCAGGTTAAATTTCTCTTAAAATACTTCATGACCCTTAAATTTAGCTTCTCTAGGATGACTTCATTTCTCTCTGATGTCAGATTTCCAGAGACAAATGCAATCACCAGCTATTAAACTGGTAGGAGCAGGTAAGAACTCTCAGCTCTGCCCTAGAAAGTTGTATGCAGACAGTTCCCCTTCATCTGGAAAAAAGCCAGCCTGTGTAAGTTACAGACTGCCCAAGTTGATGTTATTCAATTATGGATATATATATTTTTCATTTGCCTCTGATTCAACAAAACAGTCTTCCATCCTGGCATCTGATATTCTGCTATAGGCCTTATACAACTATTTATAAAAGCTGTATTTATTAGCAACAGATGAAAACATCTAGAAATGGTAGCTGTTTGTTGGTAGTAGCAAGTAAATCTCATGTGGTCTGTGACTGAGCAAACTTCCCTCCTTTGGAAATCTGATACAAGAGATTTCAAGTATTTAATTACTTTAGCTAGTCTGGGAATAACATGACAAGTGCTTCTTTCTTAGTATTATATTATTTTGGCATCTACTCTTGACCTAATCAGGAACTGAAATGATGAAAAAAAAAAAATTTTAGTTGGCTGCAGCATTATGAACAAAATGAAACTCATTGCATAAAAAAATCATGTTTTGGATGACCTTTTCCTGTGAGCATTCACCCTGCAAATGCAGGATGAAATGACAGTACAAGCTTATAATAYAGTCAAGAGAAAAGGTATCCAGTGGCTCTGCAGTTTTATTTAATGCCACGGAAGCTGTTGAAAATCTTTCTTCCCAACAACTCCATTAACTGATAAAATGCAGCAGACGTAAAGAAGAAATAAATGTGCAGTGTTAATGAATAACATGAATTAATGTTGTAGAATTTCCTGAAATATCTTCAGGGAATAGAAAACYGCATGGTCTGAAATAAATGTACAAATTAGTATTATCATGACAGCAAAACAAAGTCCATAAAATTAGGCTGTTATCATTATATTGTGTAGCCTACTGTCGCTAGAGAATACTGTGGAGTCCACTGGTACGGTTTTCAATTGCCAGAGTCAGTGGTTGAGAACGCATTGTAAACGATATATAGGCTCTTAAAACAGAGTGGTACAAGTCAGAAGAAGAAATAGCAATAATTTAAGCTTGTTAAATGGAGGAATTTGACTCAGAGTTATATACCAACATATGCGGATTGACACATCCGCATTCAAGCATGGTGACAGAAGAGACCTTGTTCTCTGGAGGTGATGGGCCTGTAAAGCCTCAGCATCACAGGGACCRCTGAGATCAGCTTCCTGAAGGTGCTGCCGTGTCCCCAGCGCCRAGGATGACTCCTTACCCCTGCAAACACGGCTGCTATTCAGGCAGAGAGGTGGCCAGGAGCGCTCGTGCCCATGACCTTGCGCTCACAGGCCGCCCTGCAGCCCGGCCTTGCCCGCCTCGCCTGCCCGGCGGTGATTTGTGAGCTCTGGTCCGCTGTTCTCGGTTACTCTGATTTGTGAGCGGGCTGGAATGAGCCCTGCGGAGGGGGCGGGAGGGTGACGGCGAGGATGCTTGGAAGGAAGGTCGCATGCCTGCGTGCTCCCAAAGGCTAAGCGTGTCATCCGCCACTGGGGCGGCTCTGTAATTTCAGCCCTGCCTGGTCGTCTGGTAGGAAGAAAAACTGCCAGCTGATGACAGCTTTGAAACAAGCAGTTGAAGAGGTGCCCCCTCTTTTTTTCCTTTCTTTCTTTTTTTTTTTTTTTTTCCCCTACCTGCATGAAGATATTTTAGGAAAGGGGGCTCTAAGGAGGGTGCAGTTTGTGTCTCTGATATGTGGAGTTAGTCACTGCTGGAAGAAGCTGCAATTACTGTGTTATAGGCAAGATTGCTTCTCWTGATAGAAGCAATGTGGGAGCCTTTCTTTTTGCATGATCTTGCAGATAAATTGGTAGCTTGTTTTCTTCTTCTGGAGGAGTCATCTCATGCATTCCTGGGCTTCACACAGGCATGGAGTTGAGGGGCACAAGAGCATGTCGTTATCCCCCACAAACACACGTGCCTCATGTTACTAACCACCTCTTTTTCCATGCTATAGATCCATTATTTTGTTTCTTAGAAAGAAAACCAATGGAAGTGCCAGATCTAAATGTCTGCAGCATTTGGGCAGAGATGAAGCTGAGCTTGGCAGCATGAGAGCTCACTGTGGCAAGCAGCTATCCTGCCCTCATGAGGTCTCTGAGAGCACTGACAAAACAGCAGTGCCAGAGAATAAGCRTTGAACCCAAATCCTAACGCCAGGGTTTTACAGCAAATACCAGACAGACTAGGTTTTCTTATCACCTACACAAATTTGTGAGGAATCCAGCTGTTCTTCCTGTATCTGTGATGTGAGGTGTGAGGAGATCGGCATAAGTAAACTCTTTAGGCAGGTTGCATCAACAGATGCGAGCAGAATATAAGGTTCTGGCATTAAATAAGATGCCATCCGTACGAAACTGAATGCAAAGCTATTTGGCATTAGCCAAGAAGAAAAGGAACATGCTGAGTGATGTGCTAATCTTTTTAATCATAGTGGTCCCCATGCAAGTTGGACAGAGCTATTTATTATCCATCCTGTTTTCGTAACTGAGGTTTCCAGCTGAAGTKGAGGGACAGAAGATGCCAAGTTTCCCTCTTTTTATTATTTTTTTCTTTAAATTTGKTTTGTAGCAGCTGTTAACAACACTTCAAAAATCAATTATTGCTCTTCTAAAGTTCGCATTTCATTGACAGTGGCTGTGAACCAGCTAAAATTATTGGTTCCCAGCAGGACTGGTTTGGGGAAGCTTGGAGCGTGTTAGGACATGGATCTTCATGGTCTGTCTTGCAGACCAAAATGGCTACTGACATTCCTGAGGRCTGGGAATATTTGGCCATGGGAGCAAATTGGCTATAAAATGGAGAAATGGATGGAGGGAAAAAAAAGACGGGAATTGTTTTCAGGTTGTCTGTCGTAKGCTTCTGCTGTGGGTAAGTAGATTGCCCAACAGAAGATTTTCCAGAGAGGGGTATAATTTTTTTTTCTTTTTCTTTTTTTGAGTGTCTTAGTATTTTAGTATCTGGATGACTCATTTTTCTGAACTTTCTGGGTTTTTTAAATTATTATATTCCTTAAGCCAGCAAAGATCAATCCAAATTGGTTTATCTGTTGTCATATGACTTATTTTCTAATATTTGCTCATGACAAAAGGAAAAGATTTCTCCTCTACCCCTCTAAATAGTAACTGCTTTACCTATGGGCTATACTGCRTGTGTCTGTCCCAGGAGTATAAACTTTAAAATATTATTTATCAACAATTGTTTTTGACTTCATAAATTTACAGCAATTTTATGTGTRCAAAACTCAAATGGAAAAGCTGGAGCAGCTGTAACCGTAGCAAACATCCCACCGTGCTTAGGTGAACAGAATCTTATCATACGGCAATACCTTACCAGAGATACAGTATGTAAACAGGGGATCAAAGTCCACCCAGCGTTCCCAGGCTAGGGAGCAGGAAATCCCTGCTTTCTTCCATTTCAAATGAACTCTACACAAAAATGTTGCAATTATCTCGGCAGCTCTAAGGAGATGAGTGAGCAGTTACTTTAGAAACAGCACGGGTGTTAAACATACACAGTTCAGGTGTTGCCTTCTGGCAGTTTTTGTGTGTTCTTTAATATTAATCTTTGTAATTTAATAGGCATAAATGGGCATGGTAATTACCTTAAACAAAAATGCTTTTAAAGTTTTGTCTAGTGCATTATTTTGCACTCTTCCTTTAGACTCTATGCTGTACAAACCAAAGCGTTTCCTCCGTAAGTAACACAATACTTGGTATCTCCTATTGTATGTATTGCTGCAGAGGTGGGATCAAAACTRTGAGGACACCTGTAAAATTAATTTGGGGTCATTTTAGTGGTATCCAATGTTCAGACTCTTTGAAAATCATTTCTTATGCTGGCTGTAGGTGAACACAAATGAGTATTTTATGAAATGGTCCGATGGGATCTAGAGGAATATAGAGATGCTGCATGCCATTAAAGGAACTCCCTAACTCATAAAGAACCTTCAGAGCAAACAGGAACGAGGGCAACTGGAAGGAAACCCCCAAGTGCACTAGGGCAGTGAGTTTGGTCTGATGGTGCCCACTGTCACTGCTGTGCTTGCTTGCGCATCGCAGCGTGAGGAGCTCACCCCAGCTCTGGGTTGTGCCCTGCCTATATATATATRTATGGCTCATCTGAGCCAATTATCTGGTTTGAAACCCAACCCAACTTTCCCTGAGGTCAACTTTCTTATAAATAAGACACCTAATGTCTTGGGAGTGCTTTCCAGAGCAGGCTTAAGGCCCAGCCTCTCTCCTGAGGGACCAAGGCTTTAAAGGCTTAGCATTTCAGAGACTTAAATTTACATATATGGATATAGGCAATGATTCATACACTGTAACTGCATTAACAGCAGAAACTGCTTGGAGGAGCAAGGTGTAGCTTAGTAACTTCATAGTAAGTGATACTAAAAACACAAAGGGAAAGGAAGAAGATGACTGAAGTATGTTTTGTATGTGGTTGCTTGGGTGATGGTGTGAGCCTGTTACAGTAAATCTGGGGGAAGAGAAGGAGGATTTTTTTTTTCTCAAAATCTTTCYTTTCCTTGCTCTTGTTGTTCATAGTGGAGGAAAGGAGATGTGGAGGAAACTCCAGGAGGTGATTTATCAAGAGGGTGAAGCACCCTAAATGGGGCCTGTCCCTTTCTCCCTTGCTTTTATTCATCCCTGTCAAGGATGCCAAATCTTCAGAACTTGTCTCCTATCTTCAGAATCTTGTCTCCTATTAGTCCCTTGCCACTTTGAGGGTTTCCTTTTCACAGCTTGCCAAGGTTTTTCCTCTCTGATACACACTTTGTGAGGAGGAATATGCATCATAAGTTTTAAAAGCCCCGGGCAGAGCTGAGTCTTCCTCTTCTCACCCTCCTGGATCAACAGGAGTTGTTCTTACCTTTCCTCACACGAGGAATCTCTCTTTGATGTTTGAGCAAGAGTTTAGCCAAAACAAGGCAGGGAGGGGCCTGGGTTTAATATAGTTTATTGTTTATGGCAGGTTGCCTGATTTCAGGTGAATGGCCATTTATTATATTAGTTGATGTGTATTTTAGTATTGTGATTTGAATTGCAATTTCCAGTGCCAAGCTTAGCATAATAAAATGGAATAAAAAAAAAAAAAAAAGGAGGAGGGGGTGAAAAAACAATCAGCTGGTCCAATTAAAATTGTGGCTGTCTGGAGCCATGGAAAAATGCAGCATAAACAGAGCTGTGCGATTTGCAGGGTGGAGCTGCCCTGGCAGGGAGCTGTGCAGGTACGTACCTGCCTCTCCGAGCTGGCCCAAACATCCTCCAGCGCGCTCCCGTGTTGGGACTGGAGAACAAAAGCCCGGCCACGGGCACCCAAAGCTGGGAGAAATGAAGCCTCACAGGAGAAATGCCTGTTGAGGAGACGGTCTCGCTGTCCCGAACAGCCGCCCCTGGAAGACCCTGACCCCCGTGCTCGCTCGCAAGCAGTCGTCGCTTTCCCCCGTCGGGACTTGCATCGCTGACAAGATAAACTCGGCGCTTAAAATTCCACTTCCAGTAATAGAAACGTACCCTGTCCTTTCATTCGGGAGCAAAGTGTTTTTGAAGTTGTATGAAATACCACGATATTAGATTAAGCCTAGGAGGCATGCATTTCAAGGAGGAACCTGTGCTTCTGACTAGTATGACAGCTTATCGTTTTCCATTGTAGAATTTTCTAAATAATTATTTTCTAATTGTCTTACCCGTTTTACCTTTTGACTTCGGCTCTCAGATTTCTTCTTTTAATCTGTCTTTAACATTTTTTTTCATCTGTTCCTGTACTTATTGCTGTTCTGCTCATAAAACACTTCTGCACATACTTTACTGTGAGCTTCTACTGTGGTCCCGTTGAACTCAGTGGGTATTAAGTTCTTGCTTAAGTGCTTCATTAAATCATAACCAAAAGCTGTCTCCTTAGGTCTTACTTCTGGGACATAGCATTTCAGTACGCTTCCTTCACTACAAAGCTATGTAGATGTCATGTTAACCAGCACTAGCCAGTTATGCTCATGGGCAGTATTTTCTTCTGGGATGCTTTTAAAAAGAACAAGCCAAGAGGAAAAGATTCTTTAAGCAAATGAGATGTGAGAGGCACTCGAATTCCTAGATGACCACATTGGCTCTGCTGAAAACCGGGCTGATTTATAGGGGTGGGAAGTGTCACACACTCCAAAATACTTGGAAAGAAACCGCTGCGACTCCCTGACCTGCAGCTCAGGAGAGAAGCAACTTGCCCGATGCCAGCGTTGCTGCAAGGCGGAGGTGCTGCCAGAACTGCAGCCACACATCCCTCGGGATAAAATCCCGTGGGTGATTATTTTCTAATCACCTGGTACTAATCAGTGCACTTGTGGGGAAGGCAGTTTATTGTGTGGTCTGGTGCAACAGTCAGCCTGGGCAGGCAGTGAGAGTGTGCCAGAGCCCTTCACCCTGGCATCAAAACCCAGTATCATCTCCCTTGTCATCCCAATACTTTTCTTTTTTTTAATATACTTCTATTTATTGCTTTTTTGTGTGGTGCCCTGAAGAATGAGTGCTTATGAAAAACATGAAGTACTTTCTTACCCTCTTTCTTCTCATTTGAATTTGCTGTATGAACCAAGTCAGCAAATGCACAAGTGCTTTCAAGAAGCAAAAAAAAAGTCTTTCATGTAGGTAACACTGATTTTTTTTTTTTTTTTTTTGAGGGCAATCTGCCAAAGAGTGTCCAATATAAGCCTCTGTAGGCAGCAGTTTTTCCACATACAGCTGAGTTGACAGGTTTCCTCCTGGGATAATCGTGAACTTCATTCTTCTGGGACAAAATTGCTTCTGACAGTATAAAACCCAGGACATCTTTGATGTAAAATCTGACTCAAGCACATGAATGGTGAGACTACAGAGTTATCCCATTCAAGCCAAAATGTTAGTAGTGAAAGTAAGCACAGAGATGCCAGCTGCRTTAATCAAAGTAGTGAAAGGCAGGGAGGAATCGGCCTCTAAAGCTGCCTAATAAATTTGAGTGCACAGCATTTGAAGGCAAGTTCTTCTGGGCACTAGGCGAGGTGTGTGKGGGGCTGGCAGGGGGTGAGTGGGCAGCCTCTTTTCCCTTTGGGGTAAGGACACAGAGAGTGCAGGATCCTGAGTGGCGGAGGGAATAGGAGGATTTTCCCGATKGTGAGAAAGCAACAAATATAGACATATTTTTCTTATCTCTTGAAAGCAGAGATGAGACCTGGGATGATAGCACTGTGTGGGAAGGTGTGTGGGGTGACGTTGCAATGTCCCTATCTGCGACCACCCTCCCGTGATCGCTATCCCACCCCTGCTCCTGTGGCGCAGCCAGGGGAAGCTGGGCAGCTCTCCCATTCCCTGCTGATTGCGGATTCATTTCTGAAGTCCAGCAGCTTGTGTCTAAATGCAAGCACAGTTAAATGAGATACAAATCGTGGTGTCTAGCCCAGCACTATTCATGAATGGCAAGCCTGGGGTTGAGCATTACTGGCTTATTGGCTTTAAAAGACCAGGAGMAGGCATGTCAGCAGGTGGCACTGGCACTCCAGTTATGGACAGCTGCCTTGAAACGGGCTTACGGCCCGCCACATCCACACAGGCTTATTTCCTGATTATCTTTTAAAACAGGTTTTTGTTCTCATTTTAGATCATATGCAGTTGCCATCYAGCCTCTGTGCTCGTCCTTTTTTGAGCAACAACTTACTAAAGCTCAAGAAACAGCCTCAAATTTGGGTGCTTATACCTAAAGTCAGGAGCCCTGGGACTCTTCATTGTGCCCAGCTTGCAGCAGGAATGAAATACCTACAAGCTCTTACAAGCTCTTCTAAGAGCCTACAAGCTCTTAGAAAATATCACAGACTCTTTTCCATTTTATTTTCTTTTCCTACCCACTTTTCTTCACAGCACTTCTGCATTGGACCATTGCTTTCCATAGCATACCTGCAACACCACTCTAGAAAGGTCATGGAGAAAGGGAGGAAAACCTGCAGAAGGTATTGAGGCTGATGAGGAAGACACAGATTTCCCTTGTTCCAGTTGCTAATGTTTCAGCAGCAGGTGAGTGGCCCCAGATTTCACCAGTTTCACTGGTTGTTCCTCAGGCTTGCTCAGTCCTCAGTGCTCTCTCTGCCCTCCAGCAGTGCAGTAGAGGCTTCCTCTGCTCCCTCCTCATGGTGTGTACAAAGCAGACCCTGTCTCCGTGGTTCAGCACAGCATCTGAGCATGCAATTTCTTCCCTATTCAGCAAAACACTTAGCCACATGCTTACCTTTAATTATATACTTAAACCAAGGACTTGTGAACTTGTRTGATGCGCTCATCTTGGTCTCGTGCTGGACAGCAGAGGATTTAAGCTTAAAATTAASTAAGTACTCAATGATTTCCTGGATCAGGACCTGAGCAGAAGATTGCTGCACYTGATGTTTAAAATCAGATTTGTGTTTCTTTTCAAAGTCAGGACATTTCCCCAAAGCCACATCAATTTGCCATAAATAGTTCTTTGTGGCAGTGCCCTTGGGGTCCGATCCAGGCCCCTTTGATCAGACTCCCATTGACGTCAGTGGATTTATATCAGGTCCTGGGTCCCTGCAGAGGACAGGGAAGGAAGTCAGGAAGGAAGGCAGGAGGTTGCTGAGATCACACCCTGTTGCTTGACTCCTCAGGTGACACGATGAGAGCTGGGAGCAAAGGCTCTCAAGCCTCATCTCTCACAGATGCAAGAAGGTCCCAGGAACCTGGCAAGGCCAGCAGAGCAACAATATTGCACCCTGCACCAGCACGGATGCCTGGAAATTACTATCTCTTCTCTCTAAACCCAGCTCCCCAAGTAAAGCTTAGAGCGCAGAGACTTAAAAGCTGGTATTTGTTTTGTGTGTGCAGACAAAATGTACTGTGTGCTAATCTGCCAGGCATTGCATTTGCTGTCAGAATTAGGCAGGGCTGACTTAGTGCATGGGGGCTCTAAAACAAGAAGGTGACTTTTGTGTCAGAAGTGCAGGGAGCTGAGCGCTGGGTGTATAATATGAGTCTGTAGCTGCATTCCCCTAGCACAAACACAGCTTTTGAAGAGCTTTTAGCTCTGTTTTCGTTAAAGAGGCGGAATGGATAAATCAACAAATAAACTGAATTAGAACATAGTCATAAATTTGTATGGATTTACATGCCTCTAGATAGTAATATATCCATTCACTTCAGGAAAAAAAAAAAAAAGAGGGGAAAAAAATATGAGTATATGTCTTGGTTTTCAATGTCTGAATGGGATACTGGAACCATCTTAAAATATGCTAAATGTGGCTCGGTGAGGTATTCCACATAACTGTGTGTTCAAATGCTAGATTTTTTTCTTCATGCAAAACATCTATCATCAGAAAGGGGAAACCATCTCATTTAATTTGCGTTCCAGGTTACTAAGGMATTCTTCAGTTTGTTGCAGAAAGCCTGTGCAGTGTTTTGCTTAGCTACAGAAGCCAGAGGCAGATTGTATAATTCTCGTTTCCTGATTATATGACATGTATTAGTGAAGGGACAAAACATGAATAGCTTAGTTTACAATTGGATATAGAGTTTGAAGTGCTGCTCCCAAAATTAGAGCTGCTATGGGATAGTGCCTCCCTCACAACAGACTGTTCCCAATGCCTGTCCTGATATTCTCCTGAATATCTCCCTTCATTTATACTTCAGTTTACCCTTTAATGAGGTTGAAATGTAGATATATTTTATTAACATAAAAATGTTTGTAATGTGTTTTTGGTAAATGTCTGACACAATCAGATTCYCATATTTTTCGTGCAATGCTAAGACATTAGGGTAATGTCACAGAAGCTGTTCTATGGGACTGATCCCTGGGAAGTCTTGGAAATAAACCTCCTGGGATCTGTCTTCTAACTTAGTCAATATGCTCTCACCCCTCCATGGCAGTCTTGACTACACATTGCCTTTTCCTTACAATTTTCTTCTCTGTTTATTTTTTAGTTTTTCATACCTTTTCTATAGGGGTCATTCCCTTTTCCTGCCTCTGTCTACAGACTTTTTTTTTTTCTTCTTTCAGTTCTCCTTTTGACTATGTCCCTTACTCCACTCTACTATATTTATCCCCTCATCCCGTGGGTCTTTCTGATTTCTTCCAGTGTGGCATCCCTTGCCTCTTTGGTTACATCTTACTCTGGAAGAGGAAACATCTTCCCTACTTTTATCCATAGCTTTCCAAAGCCTTTTACTTATTTATTTATTTTTTCCCCTCCCAACCTACCCTCACTCCAGGCCCCAATGTATGAGTCAGGGAAYGTGAACATCCTCCCTTCCCTCGGCCTGATGCAGGTGGCCGTCCTGGAGCAGATCCTCCCTTCATTTTCCCCTAGATGCAACCAGCAAGGAGGAAGCAGCTCCTTCTTTGCAGCTTTTCTCCTGAAAGGCTGCTTTTTCCTCCTGCCTTCTGCCAAAGCAAGCAGCAGCTCAGCTGCTGATCGCTATCCCAGGGGTGGTTTGCCGCGGAGAGGAGAGGAGAGGAGAGCTGCATCCTGCTCCGCATTCCCCGCCGCAGCCTCTCCATTTCTCCAGCTGCTTCGTCCCCTCATCTTCCTGCTTGAGAAGATAGAAGCCTCTTCCAGTGTTTGTGGAGTAACTTGGCCCCTTAAAATCTTCTGTCTGTTTTGCAGTTGAAAAATAAATTTTTCTTTTTTAATTCGTAATTCTTTTTCCCCTCCCATCCCCCCAAGTATTTTGATTAGCAGAGCTTTAGTTGTCAAATCCTTGTTGAGAACATATGCAAAGGCAAAGATTGCACACAAGACCTGAAATTCACTCTCAAGTTTAAATAGGTGGTGTTTGGAGATGTCCTCCCCTGGTTTCTCATCGTGAATATTGAACCTAGTACAACTTGGTCTTTTTGCGAAACCTGAAATGTGTCTAGCAGTGCATAGTACAAAGCACTGAGAGCGAGTCCTGCACCGGAAACCCACATCTAAACAACCCTCAGCTCTGAAAATGTCCAATGCTGGATCTGAATCCAAATTTTATGGCTCTGATCCATCTCCATAAAGAATAAGAGAGAAATTAAACACCCTGTTCTTTCTCCTGACCAAGATATTATGATATTTTGTAATCATAACAAAAAGACTGCCAGGACAAACTAGATCTTGGCTAATCTCTATCCTCAGAAGTAGTACAGAAAGAAAAAAATCAGATGGGATGGGCAAATTTTAGGCCATAAAGCAAGTGCAGATGTCCGCTCCCAAGACAGCTGCTGTTTGTAGCGAGTGCCCGCACACCATTTTCCCTGGAGCTTCATTGGATCTATGAAGTGGGAAAGGGTCAGGGGATCCAGGGTCAGTCCCATTCCTCACAACTTAGGATAAAGATCTGCCTGGACAAACTTCTGGCCTCTAAACAGTGGTGACCTTAATTTCCCATCCCACTTATTTATAATCCATTTTGAAATSCAGCCATTAGAAAACCGTGCTATCATCCTTTGACTTAACATAGAAATTCAGTTTAATGCCCCTTTTTAAAAAATAGCAAGATGTCCAACACATCCTACACTGGGGTTTTGCTCATGAAGTGACCTCTSTTTCAAAGAATCTGTGAACTTAGTCCTGTAAAAGGTGTAAAACTGGCTTCTGAAGTCTTGAGGTAATCAAACACTCAGGCACAAAATTACCTACAATTACAGTGCTTGACAACACTGAAAATGACTTAGRCAGATGGTTGTTATTACCTCAGGCTTTAAGCGAGCTCTGCTGGCACTACACAACTGAACATCTTCCAGAGATTCCTGTTCCTTTTCCAACAGCTACCCTAATCTTCTCAAAAAACTCTCTGCAGTCTCTGAATGCCTACCTTTCCAGACCGAGCTGCAAAGGCAAAAGCAGTTATATATGATTTACAAAGACTCACCAGGCTGAGTGTCAGGTCAGCTGGCTGTTGTGAAAGTGCAGGCAGCATGTCCGTTGTGCACATGAGAAATTTAAGGCACGGGCCAGTGATTTTGGCAGGTGCCCAATGTGGAGACACCTCCAGAGGCATTTGTGAAAATATGCCCTTCAGCTAGACRTACAGGGACCTGCATGAGAAAATAGGCTGTGCTACAATTCTTTTGGACCTTGCTGTTTCATTTTTTTGGCTCTAAAACTTGCTAGAATCATAGAAGATAAGCTTTCAGTCTTGTGCTTCTTCATGTTTGGGCTGACTCTCTCCCTAGTATAAAGCAGTGCCAGGCAGCTCTATTCTAACAAGGCTTTGTTCTGCAAATGTTCATTTGTATTCATATTTTGAGTGAAACAGCATGAGGCATCCGGGAAGGAGCGTGCAAGGGGGTGTCAAAGTACATAATTGCAAGGCAAAAGAGCACCTCCGGTGCTATTTCCCCTGTCAGGTCTGGCACCTTCTTCCTCTCCCTTCTCTGGTTTTAACTTGTGGCCCCTGTGCTGTATATAGAAGAAGGTTCTGTTTCTTGTTCTTTTGCAATACTAGTAGCACTTGGTTTAAATTTAATTTTCTTCTTTCCAACAAGCGTTTTTTGGCAGTGCCTTCTTTGCCCTTCAGCTGTTTTAAATGTTTATTTCTCATTTTGCACATGTTTGACAAAGACAGCACTTACACAATTCCTCTCTGAATAATTCCCCTTCTCCCTAGAGCCAATAAAGTAGAGAGATTATAAAATGAGGAATTGCACTTCTGTGCTAAGTGCCTAGGTTGCCCTTGTTGTTTCCCTGCGTTAGGAAGCAAGGCTGAGATACAAAGCCTGGAGATGGCAATTTGGCCTAGCAATCCCATGCTCTGTAGATGGGTACCATCTGGTTTTAAATATTTGGGTTTTCATGCTGTCATTCTTCCTGACTCAAAAACATAGCTTTTTTTCAGGGAAAAAAAAAAAAAAGTTGAGCAGTCTGCTTGAAATCTCTATTTGTAGTCAATACTTATCTTTGCTCATGCTGGCCAATGTCTTGAAATATAGTTAGGAAGTATAAGCTCTTCTAAAAATTACTATTTATAGCCTTCTATTGACCAAACTGGCATGAGCTCCATCAACCCTGCATGGCAAGGGGCACTCCTGGGGCAGCAATGCAGCTTCCCAGTGCTGCAACGGGGACAAGGATTGAAGGAGATGTTTGCATAGACCTGTTCCTGTCCACATGCCTAGTGTCAGTTCTTCGTCTACACCCCACAGAACAGGAAAGAATCTACAGGTTTGTGGCCGTTGGCAAATGAGGCCCAATCCTAGCATAGTAATTATATATTAAAAAAACTCAATAGTTTTATGCTTTCAGGTGTATAGCTACTTCATGCACAGGGGTAGACTTCTCTGAGAAAACCATAAGCATTCTAGTAGTTAATTATTTCACTCAAGCAAGTCACTGGTGACAAAAAGACCAGGTATTTTCTGTAATTTCTACATTTTTTATTATTAATCCACTGGCTGCACAAAGAAATAAGTCTGAAACACATCCCAGTATTCAGGAAATACTTTAGCAGAGGAAATTAGTTTGAGTTTTTAGRGTAAGATAATCTTAGTTTGAGTATTTAGGTAAGATAACCTAAAAAACTGTTGCAAATTTAGTGTAGGATTAAACTTGATCTAGAAATAGAAAGAAAATGATTATTTTAATTTTCTACTTTTGTTAGTGATAGTAATAAAATAGAAGGAATAGGCAACCTTTCTTCCCCTCTCCACAAGCCCCATTCCTCTGGAACCTCTAATACTTCACATTTACCCTAAGTGTCAGTTTGGAATTTAGTGTCATAAGAATAGTGTGCCAATTCCTCACAATTTTATTTCAGAGTTTTTGAAAGTGACATGAGAAGAAGGCAACTTTTTTCTTTCTTCTTTTGTTTTTCAACTGCCAACTTTACAAACTTCAAAAAGAGCCATAGTATAAAAGTTACACAACTTAGGAATTTTAGATTTACMAGGGCCAGGTCTCTAGAAGAGATTTAATTAATTCAAATTCTCTATAAAGCAGGCAAAATTCTGTTTTGGAATTTTAGCCTGAGCCAATAACTCATACTACAATAAACAACTGCTCTTATTTTTCCTCTTTGCAAATTGTAGAGGAGTCAGATGTACTGATTATACCACTACTGTTTAATTTCCTATGAAAAGAAATCTTATTTTTGCAGACGGATACCAGAAATTTGTAACTCTCTTGTTTGCCGCATTACAAATTATGGGCTGAGATTCTGGCCACTGGCAAAAYATTGATTTCACCAGACCAGGTTTTCTCTCATGGGAAACTTTTGTTCCTCTGCCATCTACCTAGCTAATCAGTATAATGAGATTTGCAAAGGGCAGGCATAAAAATCAACTATAATGCCCAAAGCGAGCCATTACCTGAAATTCACTTTCCATACATCCTCTCGCTAAGAAGGCAGGAGTGCTGAAATGCACAGGCAAAATGAATACAACTGACCTGCAAACGTCATTAAATCCAAATTCACTTTGGAGTTCAAATTACCTTGYAGAAAGTTTCTCTCCTTTCTTCCTTTCTTCCTTTCTTCCTTTCTTCCACTATTTCTTCAGCTTTGCAAACTCCATGGTATGGAACTACCCGTGCAAAAACAAATCATGTACACAGGTGAGATTAGGTGATACAGAACAAACATGCAAACATGCGTTCTGCAAACTGGCTTTATGCTACTCACTGGTTTTCTTCTTGACCCCCATGATGTTGGCTGCTTCTCTTCAGGTCCCTTTAGAATTAACTAACGGAATCATCTATACTCAAGTCTAGAAGAAGCTGATCCTTGGGTTATGCTGAAATTTAGCATCCGCTTTTTAGCTCATCTTAAGCGTGGGCGCGTGGAGATCTTTTGGTAGGCATCCTCTCCCTATTGCAGAGGCCATAAGCTTAGTGTATATTTCCATTTTAATGGTGCAATCTTTTATTAAGACATTTACCCAGCGCAGAACAGAAGTATTTATCCGATGCTGAATAGCATTCAGCAATACGATTCAAACCTGTCTGGCAGTCATTCGGCTGGCCTTCCAGGCCCTTCCTTCTTTTTGCAGCAATATATTTGGCTCCTATTTAATGCTTTCCTGCGTGAACTCGGGGTTGGCAGGCAGCAGCAAGGTCSTGTTCCCTGGCAGGGCTGCAGGCATGTGCCAGGGCTTCAGCATCCCGTCTCGCCRCCTTGCCTGGCCGCGGCACAGGTCACCGTGGTGCCTGGCAGGGCAGGGGCCTTGCAGTGTGTCCTCCTCAGCACGTAAACGCCACCTCTAGAGCTAACCCAGGCTAAATCACCTGCTGAATCACAGCTTTTTCAACAGCATTTTACTTGTCTCTTACGTTCACATCCTGGCTTTACCAAGCAGTAGTATATCTGAGTACCCTGACTAAACTCACTTAAGCAGAAACTTGTAATACGCGGACCTAAGGTCTTTTCCTCTATAAGCCCATGAGTCACAGAACTGAAGAGGTCACAAGATGCATTAGGCAACTCCTTTTACTGGAAATTACACTCCAGATACCAATTTCCAGGTAGCAACTTTGTACTAAGAACTGGCTTTGGTAAAAATTAGGGAAGGAGGCTAATTCTTCCATTCATGACCCTCTGCAAAAGCTTACATGTAGGTCTATGCAAAGCCAGTCATTACGTATTTCATTGCAAACAGAGTGGCATGTGCACACTAGGAAAATAAAAGACCCTTGCAGGGAACAGAGAGCCAAGCCAGACCCTTAGTCCTGCACCTGCATTAGGCTCCTCCTTCCCAGGGAGTTCATTCACATTCACAACGTAGGCAAATGTTCCTTATAATCCAATAGAGCAATYTTAATTCCTTTTTTGCATTGTGGGCTTCGGTGCTGCTGGAGCTCCTTTCCACATGCACCAAAATGAAAGAATTACGTAACTCAGTGGATCATATAAATTCTCCATTCTGTCAAAGAAATAGGACTGTAATACTCCCTTCTTACCTAGATTAATAGATTAATCAGTGAACTTGAAGCAAAGCACAGAGATGCTTGCGGCTAAATAAGAGAATAAGTTGGGCTTTGTTGGATAATTTGGCTTACTGCTTTGAAGTTTCTCTTGCTCTCATCATGTGCATCCTAGATGACAAAATGATTTATGGACCAAACTGCAAATCAACATGAACATTTTCTGCTCCCTTCCCTTCCCTCCTCTGTCTGCAGGACAGCATGATGAAATGCGTTGCGTTTGGCAGACTTGTCACCTGAACAAATATACTAATATGCAGGTTAAAAGACAGGTGCTTTGACAAGCGTGGATATTTCTAGAAAGGCTCTGAAGGGCCAGAAGATTTTCCTGTGATAAAATTTTTGCAGGATACCTTATCTGTCTTAGTTAGGTAGGGTATAGAACTATGAAAATCCTGTACTAGGGTTGTAGAGTGTCACAGATTTTGTATCCTTATTGTCCTCATTCTGCCTTGTGAACAAAACGGAAGCAGCTTCCTTGAACTTCTCTATCATAGTCCCATTTTTTTCACAATATTCTATTTACATCAGGACTTAAGGTGTCTCCTCCTAAATCTCTACATACATTGTGAAAACTTAGATGAAGTAATGTGTGGATTGACTTCTGGGAACAACTTTCAAGTGGTGAAAATTATGAAGCTCTGGGAGAATGTGCTAAGGAGAAAGAGTAGAAAATACTGCCACTTGGGCCCCTTAAAAGTCAGGTGGACAGTCCATTTAAAGGTACCTTGAAGGGAAAAATACAGTTCTGGCAGACCCTGAGGGTGTGAAAACACCTCATTTTCTGTATGGGTAGAATAGGCCATGATGAAGTAGCATGCACCCAGAGCTTGTTCTTGCAGATCAAAATGCACAAGAATACCATTGCCTATTTCATTTTAACCATTATGTTTCTTCCAGTTTRTGCTTATGAAAGACTTACATTTTGAGTAAAGAAGGAAAACAGTGCATCATAAACATCACATACTGCTGTATGCAAATATGTGTTTAAAAAAAAAAACAGCAGCTATCTAAAAAAAAAATAACAAAGCTTGTAATAAAAACATTCAAGGCCAAATTGTCCATCCCTGGATAGRAAGGCATTCTTACTCTGGTGAGCTGCTGTTAGTGACAGTAATGTTATTTGCCTTAAATTCTTCTGGCATGGTGAGAAGAACTGGATTTGCATAAAATCCCATAAAACCCTCTGTTTCCAAAATTTGGCAACTGCCAATTATGTGTTCACCTAGGTGTCCAAATAATCTGTGGTGCTGGTYATGGAAACTGGACTTGCTGAAGTCAAAGGCAGACTTTCAGAGGGGTGTTGTTGCAGCAGACAATTTTCCCTCCGAGGTGGTTGTTCAGACACGGACATTTGTTCTTATGGAAAACACAGACCCTCTTCCTCGGCGGAGACGGGTCTGGCTAGGGCAGGACATGGACAGCTGGGATGACTGGAGACGCAGGCTCCTCGTGATCGCTTGGCCTCCAGCTCTTGGGTTTCCCTTCACTGGACTAGTGGGTGTCAACTGCTGCGTCAACTGTTGCAGCGAGATGATGATTTGGACCAGCAGCCAAGATCACTTCATGGGACCTCTGTGCCTTCAAGACTGTGCTGTGAACATGTGTTCATGCATGCACAGACTAGGCATAGGAGCTGGGACAGTTGCCACAGTGAAAGTAATTTTGCATCTTAACAGTCCTAGCTCATTCCTAGGGGTGTATCACTCACCAAGGCTGGCATGTGACCTGCTTGTCTTAATGACGATATAACATTTGCCTAATAAGCTTCCATTAGGTCAGATTTTTTGATTTGCCAGATTCTTTCCCTTTGTTAGTCAGAAAACTTCTGGTTTTGAAATAGCTAACCCTTCAATGATATCAAGGTGGTAACACATGCTTCAAACTCCCCTTTCTCTTGGGATTTTTAACCTTGCGGCTCTAGGTATGTGTGGTCTGATGGTCTCTGTGAGGGTGAAACTGGGCAAGTCTCTCCTCTTTCTCACCCTTCCTTAGCCATCTCCAAAGAACTAGACCCACAGCCATGGCAAAGCAGCTGTGGAAGAAACGTGCTTCTAGGGCACCCCAATGGCTCATTTTGCTGCTGGGCAGGAAAGTGGAATATGTAGTGGCTTAGAGGAGCCCGGATGTTGTAGGCAGAACAGGAGGAGGATTCCCATGGGTCAGGTGGCCGTGGGGCACTGGGCAAACGAGGATGGCTGGTGTATGAGCACAAGCCTGGCTTGGGGTGCCAAATGAAAACATTTGCCCATCTATATTCAGTACTCCCTGTGTTTCTGGGAGCAGAAGAAATATTTGGGAGATTAGACATTTCTTACTGAAGCACTACTCTTAAGAAAGTTCAGCATCCTTAGACTTGCATTTGTCAGAAGAACTTATGGCTTTAAAATATGAGATATGTGAGGATGTGACAGATTTTTCTTTTCTTTTTGACAGCATCTAATAGCTGTTTGTGGTAAACTGTCCTAAAATCTTTGCTTGTTGTATGGTTTTAGTAAGGCTGACGTGCACTTCATTTCTTTACATTTGAAACCCAACAAACCTAGCTATGTTCTTTACTAAGACACGAATTTTCCACTTGCCATCAAAAGTTTTGTAACATTAGGTTATAGTTTTCATATTCCTTCCATCTCACTTAGGAGGTTTTGTACAATTCATTCCTCTTCTATGGGGCAGAGCAGGTGGGAGATGGTTATTCGATTGAAATTCTAGCAAGTATATATTATTTTAATTTTCAAGTTCTCCATCATTCTCTTTCCACTGCCTCACTGCAGCTCTGTAATTGCTTTTCCTGCCAGCTTCAGTGCTGTCTTGGACTTGTCATGGTGGTATTTGTGCCTCACTCTTTTGCACACAACTATCAGCTATATTAATACAGCACCCCCATGTTGACTTATCTGGTTGTACTTGTTGGAACAGCTCTATGGCATTTATTCAAAGGTGTAAGGAATTGTTTTTGCAATCATGGCTTGGCAAAGACTAAGTCATGAAAGGATGCCCAGACGAGAATGAATCTGTCAGACTCATTTTCTTCTTGCTTTTACTGCTGAATTTATTTTGTCAGCTTCTCGGGGAAGTGGAACATACAGATGTTTGATACTTTGCTGGAAACTGAAATTCATTTACATTCCTGAGGTAAAAAGGAAATCAAACAGAGTCTGCTTCACTTCTTACTATCCCCTGCATCTTCTGCTGACCAAACTCTGAGTTGGGTCAGGAAGGCATGGGATCCCATTGTCCTGATAAAGTCATCTAAAACTGGATGTGAAGGTTACAGGGCRGCTAGAAGAGCCTGGATGTTTAATTGAAATAAAATATTCCAGCTCTGCAAGAAATAAACCTTCATGATATCTGAGATTAAATGACTCCAGAATGGAAATATACATACATTTATATAAATAAATGTATATAAATACATTTCTTCCGATGTCTGTTTCTTTTAGCTTGCTGCAGTGTTCCTTGTTGATAGTTATAGAAAGGTCCTGTTCTTCCCAGTAGAGCTTGTGTTTAACTTCACTCATGTGGGTGAAATCCATCCGAGGGCAGTTCACACCCCTAAGAAGCACTTATATTTTACTACAACCCTTATGCATTCCCCATGTTGGCCCCTCTCACGGAACTGAAGTTTAGCCTTACAGAATCAGTAAAAATATACACATTTCCTCYCTTCCCACCAAAGACATGATCACTAAATTACCTCAGGGTCTTGTACGTCTAAATCTTTTTCTTCCTGTCTCTCATATTATCTGTCTCCTTTCATCATATCTCTCGTTGTATCTTTCTGAGGATGATTACTTTTTCAGTGCAAAGTTTATTTATTTGCTCCCTTCCCCTTCACGTAGGACACCTGATGTGCTTTTGGGATCCTCATAGTTAGCCAAGGTCAAAGCTACCATACTGCCCTCTCTATCTAGGTAGTAGGTCTGGGTTGGTGTTTGTTGTGGGATGCCTGTTTGGTGGGTGGCTTTGATCTTCAGGTCTCTGTTGGGTCTCAGCGATCTTCATTAGACTGTACATACATCTGATCATACAGCTGATCACTGTATTATTTGCTACCAAGATAAATTGCCAGTGTATTTTAGGTATTATGAGCAAAGGGAGCCTCATCTCTGTATCCACATGTATCAGTCCTGGAGATTGCTGGGCTATTCACGAACCACTTCCAAAGCAGGACAGATTCTAAGGGAGGAAGGAAAGTGAAGAGAAGGAAGCTCCTACAGGAAGAAAGTCTTGCTSAAGTTCAAGTTTGGGGCCAAACTCTTCTCAGTGGTGGCCAGTGACAGGACAAGGGACAATGGGTGTAAGTTGCAACAGAGRCAGTTCCATCTCCATATGAGGAATAACTTCTTTACTGTGAGAGTGACAGAGCCCTGGAACAGGCTGCACAGGGAGGTTGTGGAGTCTCCTGCAGGATTTCTAGAGATCTTCCAAACCCGCCTGAATGCTGCCCTGTGCCCCGTGCTCTGGGTGTCCCTGCTCGAGCAGCAGGTTGGACTAGGTGATCTCTAGAGGTCCCTTCCAACCTCAACCATTCTGTGATTCTGTGAAGTTCCTTCAGGTCTCTGGTCCAGCCTTTAGGTCTATTAATTCCTGCTCACAAATCTAAAATGAAACATTTGTATGTATGCTTGTTGGTTGAAATTGATATACTAGATTATAATATTCGGAATGAAATCCTGTTTCATATATACTTCTCTGTTAAATGATATGATTAGGAACCCAAATAGGCAAAAAAAGGATCATATTTCCTACCCATTATCTGCACAAGTCTTCACTGAGTTGCAATGACTAACATTTCCATATGGATCCCAGCTGCTGAATGCATAAGTGAAATAGAGATATAGCACATAAATAACCAGCAAGATCGGTTTCCAAAATGCAAATCATTAACATCCCAAATTGGTCATGGGATAAACCCTGGAAAAAAAAAAAGAAGTATCACAGGAAGTTTCAAAAACAGATTTACAAAACAGATTCTCCTGTTATTTGCCTGTTAGTGATTTTCCAGACATGCCGTGTGGCGTGAGGGGTGCTCGTGAGGCAGGCAGGGCCTTCTGCAGCCCAAGGAGAGGGAGAGAAAGTCAGGARTGGGTGCGTGCACCACTCGCCCTCGAAGGCTTGCTCAGAGAGCACAGCAGCTTGCAATATGTGAATTCAAAATTAAAATCAAGTGGGACCATGGAGGCTTTGTCAGGAATGTTTTCTCATATCCTTTTGTGAGACCTAAATGCTTTCCAGACTCGGAGATTCCTGCCTGGGAGCAGAACACCTAAATAAATCCTAGTGTCTTTAGCTGTGCACAGTGTTAGCCATCCAAACACAACTCAACACAAGTCAGGAGAAGGTGTGGAAAGATATTTCAGGTTTATGAATATTTAGCTTGAATCCCTTTGCAGTTATAAAATCCTCATAGTGCTATATTCTTTCAGTAAAGATTTCATGTAAAATTGTATAAACTTTTTTGATTTAAAGTGCTATCACAATTCTTTTAAAGCTGTTATATCACAAATGCAGTACCTTTTTAGCATCTCTGCTATATAATTTATAAAACTCTTTAAATCTAATCCTTTCCTCAAATTTGATAAAAGGATWAATGCATAATTTCTACTGTCCTTTTTCTTCAAGTTGACTACATCAAAATAATTTGGTCCTTTCCTGAATCTAAGCTTTGTTGGCCTAGTTTACAGCAGTTTTTATATGAACATTTAGCTCACCTGCTTATACAATGAGACATTGATCTCAGTGTCTACATGGTAGCTGATGCTTTAATTGTGACCACAAGACTAAGTGCTTAAGAGCTGCAAAGAGCMGACAAGTTTGTTTAGAAGTAAAGGGGAAATGTAGTATTTGTCAGCATTGCAAAGTAGTCTTCAAACAATAGCTGACTGCAGGCAACGGTGAATATTCTATATAAAACAATATTTACTGTAGTGAGAGTTACATTTCCAAAGTCAATATTTCCCTTTGTGCTCTGTTCTGAACCTGGAGAAATCTTTTGTGCACACCCTATAATTTAAAATTCCGAAGAAATGTTGAAAGAGAGAAATGCATTTCTGCTTCATGCTGCTTTTGCATATCAGTTAATCTCTTTTAAGAATGTGAAATATTACCATGAACGTCAAGTTCATTTTGGATCCTTCAATTTTTAGCTAAGGAAATCTTCACTCTTTGGCTTGGGTTTGACTGTTTATATTAATTTACTTGGTCACTTGTTTGAAAAAAAGACAATCAATACTTTTAAGGAACAACCTGAAACACATGATTTACAAAATTCTGAAGTCAAGAAACAGATTGCTAACTACTGAAATGGTATACACCTTTTTTGCACTAAGAGATGAAAACATGTTCTATTTAAAAGCTGTTCTCCTGACAAAATTTTTTGATCCAGTGGTGATAAGCATTACTCAATTACTGGAAGATCCATGTGATGATTATCTTTAAGAAATCACCTTTGTAGTAGTATCACAGAACCTTGGGCTGCTTGAGTGTGACTGGGGAGATAAAAAGCTACAGGAGCCTTTGAGCAGAGAGTGACAGACATTTATCACTGCAGTAACAACCAGACTTTTAAGTATCATAGAAACAAAGATGAAGATGTCTTCACAACCAGTGGATTAAATAAGGTAACATTTGTTAATGATTTGTTCACAGAGCAAAAGAAGACAATATAATAAGCTGAGCTGCTGAACACTGCAACATGTTGAGGAAGGCCTTCCTTGTTCRGTAATTTAAGAAAAAATGTAAAAATAATAGGTTTTTTTTTGTGTGTGTGTGAGATTAAGGGATTGGAGACGATGTGTACATGAGGCAGGTTTTCTCACAATACAGACCAACCTGAGTCACTCTTGCAAAGCAGCAGAGCACTCTTGTCTTCATGATGGCATTTTCATAGTGCAAATGCATTCTTCCCGGAGGATAACCCCTCAGGTTTGGGACAATTTTCAAAATAGTCACAGACTATTTGTTGCAAAATAGTCACAGACCTTTCACTGAGAAAGCTGTCTCCCTCTTCCTCCCAGGCTTGTCTGTGCTCTGTCAGCACCAGTGCAATGACAGCCCRTAAGAGCTAAAGATATTGTCCCCAAGATACCAAGGTTCATTCAGAGCACCATTCACAATCTCTGCCTCAAGAATAACTAATGTGTCATATTCTCATATGACATTCTCATATGTATGTATATGTATATTTTTATATGTGAATATTAATGTTCTCATTATTTAGCTGTTAATCACATGATTAGCAAAGGACAATGAATCCCTTGTTCAAGTACATCATTTTTAATGATGTTATACCAGAGATAATCAGGGTCCCTGTTCATTTTTCCCAACTTTTCCTTCAGATCTGGGTTGGAAAAAAAAGCTATGAACCTAATTAAGAATTCCATCTAGGAAAAGTGTGAATCTTGTAGACTATTCTTTACTTGAACTTGTCTGTCTCCTCCTTTGTTATTATAAACAGATTAGTTGCAGTAGTTTGTTTTGGAAGGTAAACAGAAATTGAGCATTATGAAAAGTGATACAGYAGTGGAGACCACAGCTATGTCTAACTCTGTTTGTGGATTCCCATAAATGTCACTATTTTCATTAGATTACTGGTGTTCTTACTGAAGTGGCCAGAGCTCTTCCAGTAATGCATTATTCTCCCTCTTGTTCCCCTCTGCATATGAACTACCTCATGCTGCTTGTGCTTCTAGTCCAAGATGCTGGTTTACTCATAGCATCTGGAAYAGCCTGCCATCCACATTGGAAAGGAAAAAGAAGCTATGGTAGGAGAGAATTTCTAAGCAGAGCTTGTTTGTGCCACCTGGAAAGCAGCYTTTTCACAAGCTTTGATTGATAGTGACAGCTTAAATCCGTCAAGATCCCACCCGTCACATTCTGTGTGCAGCAGAGTTCCCTGTGCTTTATATACCTTTCATTTAGCTAGCCTGGATTTATATGTCTGCASAAATAGCAGCCAGGAAACTACTTTACATGGGACATGAATCTTGATGGAAGGCAACTTCTAGACTCTTTCACTGAAGAAAAATAAAAAAAAAATGTAATTTTTCCAGGTACTGTCCTTAAAACTTTAGSAGTCTATGATAAGGCATAGCCCACAACTGTACAAGAAGCCATGCTTGCTGTCAGCAATGTAATAGCCAAAAATGATGCAGTCATTCATAATCAGGGAGAGACAGAATGGGAATGGCTTGTTAAATTATTATCTTAACTATCAGGTCCTGTATGGTAGATTGTATTGTCTTGTGCCAAGAGATAGATGGGTAGCTAGATGGATTGACTAGTCAATAGATTTTTTTGTAAGAGTCTTGACTCAGACTGTGCCCTTCAGGGGCTGCAGGCCACACTGTTGTGCATGTCCAACCTTGGACTGCTCTTGTATGTCCATGGACTGCTCTTGCATGTCTCTGCATGTCCAGCCTTGGTCTGCTCTGTCCTCTGGGCAACGTCTGGTGGACTCCTATGCTAAGACCTTTCGACATGTTCTTCCAGTTGCCCCATGGTGTGTCTAACGTGGCAGACGTTTGTCTTCATTCCCAGCATGTGTCCCTAGTGCATCCATTTTATTTTCTGGAGATAAGGAGTTACTATACTCTGTGATAGCTCTTGACATTTGTTATAAATCCATTCTATTTAATATTTTCATTCTATTTAGTATTTCAGAAGTGTTTTCTTACAAAAGCTCTAAAATGCCTGTCTGTATATCTCTAGGGGGTTTCCAGCTTTCATATCCATATGTTCATATGGAAATAACATTGAAGATTCATAGTTTGGTCTATGAGTTGCTGATTTGGTCTGTAAGTTGTAGATTTTCAACAACTGAATCTTGTTTAAACTGTAAATGCAGCTGCTGCCCCTGCCAATTTGTGACCTTATTTCCTTCTGGATATCCCCACTTGGCTTGCGTGTTGCTGCCAAAGTGTGTAAATTGACCTAGAGGTATTCCCCTGTCCTCTAAAGCAATTCATCAGCTGGGAGTTGCTGGGCTTCTCATTAGATTTACTTTATAAAACTCATTATGAGTCCTGCCTGTTTGGAATTAAAAATAATTTGTTGTGATTACGTGATGAAATGTTGTTAGTTTTGTACCCCATAGCTGCTGCTACGATACAGCTGATTTTTCTGGATCTCCACTTCTGCCCGCCTAGCACATCTGTAGGTTCACAGCTTGCTTTTCTGCTTTAACGTGGGTAGAAGAAGTTATCACTGGCAAGACACTGGGCCACCCAGACACGTGCTCCCCTCACGCTGAATCCTCCCCTGAGGGGACATGGGGCATTACCAGCCTTTCGGGTAAGAAACTCTGGTGYGTATGAGAGTGACTCAACAGTGACTTATCCAACCCCATGGGATACTCTTCTGTGGCCATTTCCCATTTGGTCAGTTTGTGCCCTGACCCATGAGCTTAGATTTCCCATTTAAGCTGTTGATTTGGCAAGTGCAGTAAATATTAGTTGTCCTAAAACTCTGTCCTCTTCACAACCTGCTGCAGAGATATGTATGAGAGGTTGTATATGGCAAGACAGTATGCAACAAAAAATTTACATCTTGTGGGTTCTCATGTTAGTTTTATTTTACTTTAAATTTTACAAGGAAGGTCAAAAAAAAAAGGAGTCCCAGATCAGCATTTGTTATCGTGCGCTTTGGTTTATATATTTCTGTTATGTTTTCTGTTACTGGATTCCTTTGCTGAATACATAAAATGTTTTTCTTACTCATCATCTTAATACAAACTTTCCCAGAAACTTTGAATCGGTTTGGTTGCTCTTTCTGCATATTTGCAGTTTCTATGTAATTAAGATAGGAYAACAAGAAATTTGGCCTATCTATTCAGAATATTTTAATGCATATATGCATATGGATATGTCTACACATGTAGTGTACATCTAGAGTGCATACAGTGTATATTAGTATGAAATTAGTATGAAAATACTAATTAGTAATAGTAGAATATAAAATTAGTGTGAAAATTCACCATTTTTGGTGTCAACAGTAAATAAGTTGTTCAGACTAAGGACTGAGGTATTTTGAAGACTGTCTTAATACAACTGTTTATCTGCCTCTGCTCAGGTAWTTTTCTTGAGTGTCCACAAAAAGAAAAGGCACAAAAATATAGTGGTGCTGCTCCAGATTTACCTCTGGAGTGTGGGACAGAATTAGGCTAGCGATGGCCACCAAGGACATCCCCATGTGGAGCCTCCACGACCTTGCCCACAAGCCCTTCCTTGCCTTCCCTCTCATTGGAACCGCTGTGCTGAGTGACTCATTTCGGCCCAAACGGGTGTTATGCAGTTGTCAAGGCAACAAGATAATTGAGGTAATTGCTTCAGCAAACTCTGGTGTAGATATTCAGCGCGTAAGTCTGCCTGTCATTGGGCAACCTGAGGCTTGCATGTTGTCTCCTGATTTTTTGGAAATCCAAAATGCGTTTTCAGCATGGGGACTGCATTTTCCAGCAAGATTTTTTCCCTTTCATGGGACACAATACTTTTTTTTTWWAAAAAAAAGAACAAGTCTTTTTGCCTTGGGTACCCGTCTGAGACTCGTTGCAGATACAGCAGCCATAGGCCTGGTTCTCTCTTTACACTTAAATAAACATTCCTGTCCCGACTGGCAAAAGCCCTGTCTCTAGTTTCCGCAGTACCTGCACAGGCAGGGAGCTTAATGCTGTTGCTTGAGTTCTGATGCTATCAGCCAAGTGTGCTCTAAGAGAACACAGGAAAAGTACACTAAAAAAAAAAAGAAAAGAAAACAAAACAATCCTACATGGTTGGTAAGAGCAAACCTGACGACATTTAGCAAATGTCCAAATGGTCTGTTGGTACCAAAGCTCCCTTCAGCAAACTGGGTCCCATCTCAACTGATTATAGCTGTGCATATAACGCTCCTGCATGCTCAGTGGGGGTTGTTTTTCTGGAAATTTGTAGCTAGGGGCAGAGAGCTGAGCTAAGTGCACTGCAGTTGAAGCTCCCTGTTCTAGAGCATCCTCCTCCTGCTTGCTGGCCCTTCAGCTGCAGAGTCATCCACGAACACGGTGCAGGGACACGTTTGGCTTTTGTGAAACACTGATGGGTCTTTGCTGGATATTTCACAGGGACATAGAAGTATTCATTTCAGTCGTRACTGGAGGCAAATTTGAACACAGGTTTCCAGAAATGTTAAAACAGTATAGACAGAGTTTTATGGGCCAGACTCCGAGCTCTATAAATTTAACTATTCCCATATACCCAGTGTAAGTTACAAGTTGATTAAAACGTGTGTGAATTGATTCCTGTAGACTGATACTTCACGGGTGGCTTTAGACTGAGAAATGATTTGGTTTTGCTTTGTGAAGTGCCCTGCATCGTGTACATATTTGTCTTAAAACATCTCTGGGGTTAGTGATCTGCTAGACTGGCCAAGCTAATAATTTGCCTGGAAGACAACAGGCAGGTGATTATACTCTTTTTGAACCTTGAAGATTGCAGAAAAGGCAAATCATATGGKCGAGATGAGAGAACAACGGTCACCAGAAATCCAGGGCCCATCCCTGCTCCTTGGACTAGAATGAAAATTTACTCCAGCCTCAGACTTGYGCAAGCCCATTAATTTTAAATGCCTAGAATTAAATAAATATTCTGACAGTAGAGTGCTTTCGGTTCAGCCCAGGGTAGTGCACCTGTATCAGTCACCTCTAAAAGAATCTAGTCCTTTTTTCCCCTGAATTAAACACTTCAAAATGCTCCCCTCGCATCCAAAGGGAGAGCCTGGAGAGACAGGCAGTTCCCAAGTGCCTTCTGGATGCTCTGTGCTGGATTTCCCATTGAAGAGGGCCATACACACGTGAGCTTTTTCCTATCTGCTGATGCAATAGCACGAGCTCCGAGAAAGCTCTCGTGACACTGGCTCTTGCCGGAGCAGTTTTTGGAGGCTGTTACAGCACTCTTGGCAAGACATCATGGAGCCAGCCTCGACTGTTGTTTGGGCCACCGCTAGAAAGATTCATGAACCACTTCATCATCCCCTGCCAGTAAAGATGTCAGTCAGAGCTATCGCTTCCTCTCTGTGCTCACCTCTTACCTATTACCTTTAATAACAGTTGATAATGTTACAAGTAAAGATAACTGATACACTCCTAATACAATTTCCATAAAATTAATTTGATAATAACAGAAGGTATATAGTTTCAGGAGAAGTTTACAGCGTGCACTTCATTATCCTTTCTAGGGGGCCTGTTCTTTGGTGCAAAGCTGAGGAACAACCTAATTTAGATGCTTAATCTCTAGCAGTGGCCGAAGGGTTTGTTTCCAAGGGAAAAGAGCCAACACTGCCATGGCTATGTAAGGGTGTAAGGTCAAGGAGGAAACTCTGGATGAAAATGAATGCCCTGGGATTTTATTAGGATAATTATTAGATTAATAATCTATGTCAATCAAGCTCCCCAGATGCACTGTGTTTTGTAAGGCGCTTGGGAGTGACAAAACGTCTGTCAAAATGCAGAGCCTACTACATATGGATTTGCAATGTTGAATGATGTTTTCTATAGAATTAGACCTAAGCAATAAAATCAGTTTTGAAGAGTAATCTTCAGTGCTACATTTTCCTAAGAATGAAGTGCTGGGTTTTTTATAATGGTTCCGCAAAATTCCAAGTAATACATTCCTTGGCTTCAGCTGGGAAATCAAATGAGTGTATACTTGCCATTTGTAAAGGGTATTGCTTAAATTCCCTATTAATATATATAGTTTGTTATCTGTCTGAATAATGAACTATGCTTGACTACTTCCAGATAGCCAAACCAGATGGAGGTTTTGGACATTACTTTAATTACTGGCAGACTTAAGGTGGAAGACTAATTCCATGCCCTTTCCATATTGCATGTTTTTTAAATCTTGATTCTGGGAGGCAGTGAGATAGTGCCCAGGTCCAAGCACGTGAGCACATGTCTACAACATGTCAATGCACACGTTCTTAAAACTGCTGAATTCAATGCCATGTGGTGCAGAAACATCATAGTTGAACTGTGGAGTACTGCAATGAGAAAAAAAGCTCATGATAGGCCTCATTTTGAAGTCTGAAAGCCTGAACCAGAATGAAAATCTTTTCGTGAGACATTTGAAAACAGATTATTTTTTGCTTGTTTGTTTGTTTCTTTCCCCAGGACCTAATGAAAAAAAAAAAATCAAACTCTCCTTAGGGGCATGTGGTTTTATATTAGTATATTAATCTTTATTATCTAAATTAATGGAATTTTTGTATTGCATAAATGTTTATATAATATAATTCCTGCCAGGGCTGGAGGTAATGGGTGTTGCCACTGCACAATAGTTTGCATTCTTTGATATTTACGTTATTTATGAAGACATTGGCCAAAATTCCAAACAAGTGCATAGTTACTCTGCTTCAAGTCTAACAAAAGAGTTTCTATTGCCTAATCCACACAAGAGAGGAAGAAGGCTACCACGAGCAGAATCAACTAGCACCTATGCAAGGGGATTAGAGATCTAGATAGGAARCAGATGAAAAGCTCAGCTATGGAAGTCTGTGATGTCCCTTCCAGGCTGTGGTAAACATGCAGAAAGTGGACAAAAACTAAGGTCCAAAGATATACACCAGTCCCATTTACCTGACAGTGCAACTTATTATTTCATGGTCGCTTTTGTGGATTTCTGCYGATAGTCCTTTCAGTCCATTTATCTTACTTAGAGTGAAATCTAGAACCACTAAAATGCCAATTTTAGGTCTTTAGAGTAGCTTACTAAAAATATCCAAAGAAAAATATTGTGAAATAAGTACATTAACATATTGACCTAATCATTTTAGGTATATTTTCAGGTATTTTAGAACATCATAATCAATGCTCCCAGTGCAATCTTTCCTGGCCAGCATACAACTCCTTCTTGACAGTGYGTAGGGGCTGAAGAGTACACAGTTGGTGTATGCAATGGTTATCAAGGCTAGAGACCTGTGTATTTGTCTTTCTTTTAAAGGGAACATCTTTTTTTGGGGGGTKGGGGGCTTCCCCTCTCTCTGAGCATTGCCAAGGATGGGAATTGTTTAGTCTCTGCTGTGGCCTGCCTCAGGGAAAATGTTCCTCAAGGAAAGCATGATTGAATCTCAGACATTTTCTTTTGTCTGCTGGGAAAAGGCAAAATACCACCAAAGTRCAGCAGCTCTCTGACTTGTACTTCCTACTCTTCAGCTTGAAGGATATGGTCTCAAAATAAGGAAGTTTCTCATGAGACTGTCGATGTGCCCTCCGGAAAGTATGCGAATCTTCCACAATTTTCCTCATAGTGCTTTCAGCTGCTTTGCTTCTTGTCCCAGCTGGGACCAGGAACTGCCAGAGGTTTATGAAAGTGAAAAATGGTGAGTGAAAGACATTGTAAATCCAAAGGTTCAAACCCCAATAAGGCTTAATTGTGATTCCATCCGAAGTGGCTCACTTATTGCTTCTCTCACGTTTTAACGCTGTAAACCTGGCTCCTTCACACACATACCACAGTCTCATTGATCGCGCCRGGAACTGGTGTCCAGATTTATCGCTTGAGCCCAAATACATACAATGATTCTTTAAAAACTGCCAATTGCTCGAGCGTTAAAGAATGTTTCCTTAGTTTTAGCAATATTCTCCAAAGTAAGTGCAGAGAAGTGTGCAGGGTATGAAAGAAACTGTATCTATTTATCTAAGACAAAACTGGCAATTTTTTAAGGATATCTCCTTCATGTACTGTTAAATATCACTTCAGCTCCTTACATAATTTGGACCAGAAATTATATGCCATTAAAGAAAGTGAAGGGTATGTCAGAGATAATTTCCTCTTCATGCTATGTTGTCATTTGGCCCCACTGTTCCAGATGTGATACATGTCATTACTAATAATTTTTACACCCCACAACATGTCTGTTTTTCCCTTTATTTCAGTAGTTAGATGAACCAGCCAAACTACACATAGTTGTGAGCTCTGGTAGGGAAATAGTTGGTATATTTAAGGGACTAATTTCAAATTTGCAGTTGCAATGAAGCGTATCAGGCAGTGTTGCAAGGAACAAGCTTTGTCATTGTCCTCTTGCCTAATGTAGTTCGTTTTCAGAATTATTAATGGATGAGCATTTGCAATTTATAAGAACTCAGGAAATGAAGTACTGGTGCTCTGGTAGTTCCTTATTCCCTTCACCTCCTGTGAAATCTGTCCTGCTTCCTGGGGACAGATAGGTACAAATGCTTCCACAGCCCTATTCCCTTACTAGAGAGTTTGCATACTAATGCCTTCTTAAAGCTGATATTTGTCTCCGTTTTTCTTAGTCTCATGCTTGTGACAACTACCTAGAGGACGACTTACACATTTATTTTCATGACACTTGGAAAATCACCTATCCCTTCAAAAACCTCAGGGAGAGGTCTTTATCCACGGTTTAGGTGGACGCTAGACRATATTTGAATGCCACTAAAGCGAAAAACAAAATTAAAATCCAGTCACTGTAACAGAGACAATACAAGCATAAAACCCAGTATGTAATACGTAATAAATTATTTGACGTTATTTCTTATGCTGCAGAGCTCAGTACTGCATGCACACAGTGGAGAGCCCAATCCCCAACATCTCCTGCATAACCATCCTGCAGTTTTCAAGCTCTTCCTAAGCCCTGTCCCGTGGCACTCCCAAGCTGAGATCTTTCCTATCTAGGTAGCTCACAGAAAAAAAAATTACAACCAGCACTACTTCCTCCTTCAACTCGCCTCTCAACAGTGCCCCCATTTATGCTTCCCAGCAGCCCTCCCCGTTCCTAGCGGGATGGCTAATTGCTGGCTTGCAGCTCCTTCCCCTCGCAGCAGCGAGGCTGGCCTCCCTCCAGCCTTCATGCTGGAGGCGAGAGGCCTTTCCCATCGCACAGAGCCTGCTGCTCCCACGCACCGGCCCAAAACGGGCTCCTCGTGCAGCAGAGGTGCCCACGGGGTTATCCACCGTGGTTGCTCACAGCATGCCAGAGCTGGCACGCGGTTCCCGGAGGTGACCTGGCCTTGAACACAGAGCACACAATTCCCTAGACATGAGGCGATGGGTTCCTGTGAGCCACCCTAATTTGGGGAAACAGTGTGTGGTCTCCACTCGGAAACTCGTGATTTTGGCTGATTTTGTCAGCCTCATAATAAGAAAAGCAGAAGTGCAGAGATCCTACATCGTTTCCCGTTTTCCTTACATTCTGAGCTGAGTATTTAATATACTAAGTTATCTTAATTACTTAGGAAGTCTGCTTTCCTTCACAATCAGAAGGCAAAATATGCTTAATCTGAGAGCACAAGAGTCCTATGATTCACCAAGGATACCTGACACGGATTTTTGTTTTAAGACACAGTTTACCAAATGGCATCTGCATTCCCTTTATATCCTTCTGCCTTTGTTTTAGTTTTCCTTTTTCCTTGGAGGTATACATTGACTGAGCTGTCTACAAACTTTGACCATGATTGCCAGATTACAAATACTATCTTCCAGAGATGATAATCCAGATAAATGCTTGACTAGTTACAGTGTCTTAGCTATTAGCATAATGATAAAGGTTCAGGGTTTCCCCCAAAAAATTGTGCTGGTGGGACGAGAAGGATCTGCAGCTCTGGGAGGGCCAGTGCCACATGTCCCTCTTCTTGGTGGGCTTTGCTGAGAGGCACACTGCTGTGCTACACATACACGTGTATATGTACATATCTGTATATATGCACATATATATATGTATATATATATGGGAAGCTTACAGGTATGTAAACACTTTGTTTTACAAGCCGTAACATAAAAAAGCCTGACTTGACTTGTCAGTTTCTTTAAAGAAGATATTTCCTGCCAATAGTGATCTCCTGTAGCTAAATTCCCACTTGCAAAGACCAAATGTCCTGTTCCAACAGCATGTTGCCCAAGTGAATTCAAAGCAATCAGAGAGCAGTCAGAGTTCGCACAGCAAAGCTTTTATAAGGCATCACCAACACAGTTATTTTAATCTTCTGAAGTGTCTGTATCAGTACTTCCCTTCCTCCAAGCAATCTGGAGCAGAAGAACAGCCGCAATAATTGAGGGATGAGTCACTGGATATATTGTAGGTGAGACATCATGACAGAGGCCAGGCCAATAAACAACCTTGAAGATGGACTTATTTTTATATGGCTTCTGTCTGTCAGCTTGGAAGTCTTTATAACAGCACTGTGTATGTCACTGCAAGTAAGGAGCATTTTCAGTTGGCTACCAGCGGACCTCTAGAAGTCACTCTTGGCTGACACCTGGCATGCAAGATCTTAATTTATGAGCTCATTTTTTTCATATCAGCATTACGCAAAACACACACATTTTGTATGTTTTTATTAATTGATTGCTTGAAATATTTTACAGGATGTCAACTATTCAGACTAGGACATTTTGAGATCTCTCTCTCTCCCCCCCCCAGTTCTCTGTGCATATCAGTTATTACAAATGATTACCACTGGCTAAAGAAATAAGTAGTTTTTATATAAGTACTCTTAATAGCAACAAATATGATTATGTTAGAAATAGGAAGATACGATATGATACTCAATAAGCAACCGTATTACAACGTTTGCAATATACTTCAGTGCAAATGCAATTCTCACAGCAGGCTGCATGGTTCGTATACAGTGAATACTGYCTGGACACAGAAATGTGCCTAGGAAGATTGCTGTTCCTGCTTTCTCCTTTTTATCAGTTTCCAAAATCCAGAGTTGATCTGTCTGATACTGTGGAATTTCTGACATYTTAGAATTGATACTGAGTCTGGGCTTTTCCAGTTCCTTTCTTACCACTTGTTTGAACATGGAATGTTAGCACCACTTTTGTTTACAATTCAAGATTCCCCTAGTGTGGAAGCCAAGGGATTTTTATCCAAGCACCGAGGCCAGGGAGCTGGAAGTACCTGGCACTTTCAGGGAGACACTCATGTGCTTTGGGGGCCGGGGCGAGGGGGGCAGTGGGTGCCTCAAAACCTGAGCCAACTTTTGCAGGGGGTGAGTGAGTCTGGCGCTGGGCAGAGGGCAGGGGCTGCCACAGAGAGCGAGCACTGACTAGTACCCACACTCAGCAGCCGGCTCCTGGAGTCGCTTCCATAAATCTTATTTCCCTTGGAGGTTCTGGTAGAAAAGGAGAGGGAGAGAAAGAGAAGACAGAGCAGGGTGGARGGACGCCCTGAGGGGGCCACCAGGTCTACCTCCGAGCCACAGCACACTCTTCTCCTCACTGCCCAGCCCCAATGTGTTCGGAGTGGCTGTCACGGATCAGAAGGACAGCGCCTTCACACTTTGAGCCCTGAAAACTGCTGCTGAACGAAGCCCTTCATCAAAAGAAGACCCCCTTGTGTAGCCTGGCTGTCTGTGCAGAGCAAGTACCACCTGATGGTAGGAAAAGGTAGATGGGAAGAAAGTTGATCAAGCATTTCCTCTTCTAATTGGGAGCACTTTAAGCAACGAGGAAATACAAACAGCAAAGTCTCCCTTTCAGCCATGGAATAACAAGAGCACCTGGACCATTAGCTCTTTCTTTGCGCATCACTCATGGCCTCGCTCAGGAAGGAGGTTGAAGGCCGGTACCCACGGACATCAGTGTTTCACAAACCTGCCTGCTGAGCAGAATGAGCAGAGAGTTTTCCCCAAGATGGCGAAAGGAGCCTGATCCAAACCCCTTTGGAACCAGTGAAATCAGTTGCAGTGACTTCATCTGGTGATTTGGATAAGCCCCGGAGTCAGTGAGAGCGTACAGAACCAAGAGCACATCTGCTAGTGCCCTCAGCTCTTGCCTCCTGGATTAAATCATTATTTTTCTGCTAGTTGGTGGGGGAAGGTAAAGGGAAAGTAGGAGGCACAGTTGCCAAGGCAAAGAACAGGATTGGCTAGAGCATATAAATGCATTGAAGTGCTTTATAATGGTTCTAAGAAGTGCTCTGTGAAAATGTTTTGTATCTAATAAATGTATGACTAAGAACACAATAATATCCACAGAGCCATAACTCCTTCCAGCAAAGGCTTTGAATGCAAAACAGATCAGATGGCTCCCAGACAGAGAAAAGCAACTGGTTGTTATTGCAACCACCGTGGTAACTTCTTAGCGCATTTTACTGTAATTCCAGATGGTAACGCAGGAAGCAGAATATGGCACTATGGGTTTTACAGCAAAGACTTATTCGTGCTTTTGACAAAGTAGCTGCTTACTGTGAGACTATGAAGTTCTCTCAACTTTTAGTGTTTGGTAAAGGCAACGCYTGCGTTGCTGAAGGAGACACCGCGCAGACGACCTCTTCATGCCTCCTTTTCAGTGCTCTCTTGCAGAAATATAGGAATTTGACTGATTACATTTGATCACATGTGCTTTTATAGCCTCTTGGAGGAACTTCTTTCTTTTCTAACCTAAATCACGCCCTTTGCTCTTCATGCAGTTAAAAACAAAGCTCTGACTATGGTGCCCAAAGGAAACTGCAGAAATGGCTGGAGCAGGGATCACCACCAGRAGTCGGATATTCTTCCAGCCAGGCTTCTTTAGAAACCCCCAGTTGTAACATTTTAGTGGCTGACTGGTGGGTTCATGGTCCTGGAAACTTGGGCTTGCAGGTGAGTTAGGCTTAATGCCTACTTTGGAGTCAAGTTTTGGTGTGTTGAGTGCCTTGGGCACGCTGCTTTCTGCAGCCCTGTGTAAGTCAGGAATCTTCCCCTCCTTCTCCAGCTGAAAGAGAAGAACCAATTACAACGTTGATGTTGTTTCTCTCCGGTATTTTTTCCCAGGTTATTCAACTTTTGTATCAGGATCACTCTCCTCTCACAGATGACTTGCTGGGCAAGCCAATCAAGTGTCTTGTATGAAATGAAATGGGATTAAATCTTATTTGTAGTTTAACAAGCATCCAACTATATTATGCACTGAATCACTACAAAGTCAACCTCTTAAAGATTTATTTAACTTAAACAAACCATACCCTGTTGCTAAGGAAGGTATTATAATGTAATAATTAAAACAACGAAGTGTTGTAACATTTCTGATAGAGACATTGTTGACTTTTCAGATTTTTCTCAGGTTTATGTGGACGGCATTTAATTTGATTGCCTTTCGCAGGTCTCACCACAGTGCTTACCCTTTATTTTCAAACAATGAGTAAAGAAATTTGTCAAAGGCTACAGAAAATCCTGGAAGTGAAAAGCACATTCAGTGTTTGTGCTTGCTCAAAGCTATGGAGACTGCTTTTTGGCTGCGTCTGCTTACAGTCTTTTTCTGTAAAGCAGAGCGATTAAAATAGAATATGTTTTATGATGGCATTTGGAATCAATTTTTGGTCCTTTTTTTTTTTTTAACCACATTTGCCGAGTATAAATGAGTGTCAACACGACTGACGGAGGAATGAAACATGCAGAGCTGCTCAGGGCCAGAGGTAGAGTTCGCTTCAGTGCGTTTCGGTGCTCCACTTCCCCACCCCGGGAAGCAGTGGGGCGACCCTGCAGCTTCAGGAGTGCACCATTAAAAAGCATTTAATGTGTGCTTATTAATGGCTCCACGCACTCGGTGCATTGCCCAGCCGATCCGGGCTTTCTCCGTACACAACAGTGTTGTATTTATTGCATATCCTCCAGGGCAGGGATTTAGTGCTTGGACGGCTAAGAGGAACAGAATGTTTTCGGCATCTATGACTAATGTAATGACTAAGTGCAGGGCTCCAAATGGATCCCAGATCTAGTGGGACGGTGCAGGGCAGGATGTGAAGACAGGAACATCTGAAACTACTCTTAGCCCCAGTGGAAGGGGGACACAACTGTCTCCGCTGACTTCCTGAGAAGCGGAAGAGGCCTCGGGTGATAATCAGCAAGMATTTAAAGGCTTGTGCTGAAATGAGAGCCAGTGTTGAAGGAAACAGCTCTGCCCCTCTGTTTTTTTCCACCGCACTCACCTTGTAAGTCAGGAAATCTGCTACAGGATCAATAGATAGACTGTGTGTCTTGTAGCACGGCCTTGTCTAGCTATAGATCTTCCATGCACTTAGCAAAAGTGCTCATCTAGTGTTACTCCATTCTAATGCAGAAAATGCACAGAAGCTGTAGGTCTCCTTTTGTTTCCCTGTGCTTAGACAGGAGCATAATGGGCAGCTTTTGGCTGACAAGGAGTTTCTTATCCTTAGTACCACTGTTATTGTGACACTTTTTTTGATTTCCTATTCCTCCTTGAAAAATCTGACATGCAAGTTAGGCAGTTCTCAAGATTTTGTCAGCTACTATTACCTTCTCTGTGGAAGTATGTATATGGCTCTGTATTCTGCATAACCCAGCTTTGTGTAAAGATAAAATATTTAAAAATATGCAGTTGGTTTTTCTTTACCTTGGCCTTATTTGGTATAGAAAATAACCACTGATGCTTGTGCTGAAGGAAAGTATTTCTGCACAGGTTAGTGAAATAAGCTATTCAAAAACATTAAATCCTTCCAAAATACCCTTGCAGAGCTGTCAAAGTCAGTGAGACCTCGAGTTATATTGTCAACAACATGCTCTAAATGCTGCCAGAGTCTTAAGGAAGCATGAGTTTGACACTGAGCCTATTCAGAAATGACCTAACGTTCTCTTAATTAATTGACATATGTTGTCATCTCAGGACGTACCCTTCTTTTCCTTGTTCTTGTAGATGTGCTCTCTCTTCCAGCAACATGTCAGTGTGTCTCCGTGTGACTGCTAATGAAAGCAAATGTGGTGCAAATAGAAATGGAAAATCACATGAATCTTTCTTCATGACGTTTCCTTCATGAGAGAAGAGAGTTGATCCTGACAGCATTTATTTGGCACATTTTCTTCTCTGAGTCTTTGAAAAGACTGGTTTAAGAGAGATCACTTCTTGTAATTATTCACAATTGATGTGAACACCGCCACTGAATCAGAAGGAGGCAATGTTTCGGCAGGTAACAACATATATATAATGTACTTGCTATAAAAGACTGTATCTGCATTAACACAATAATAGTGAAAATAATTCTATTTCAAATTTTGCTTTTCAGAATACAAGGCAAATTACCTTTATACCAAAACTGACTTCCACACTGAGGCCAATCGCAAAATATCCTTTGMTTGTTATCCCACTGAGAACATAGTGGTACCATAGTGGTACCATAGTGCCATAGTGGTACCAGAACACTTGCTAGATTATTAAAATTTAAAATGGCATAGTCTTTTCACTGATAAAAGGTTTGTAATATCAACCTCTAATTTACCGTATGTAATAAAACCTTGAACTTTTGGTCTGATGGCAATTGGGAAGCTTTCTTTTCAAACAGGAATATCAAACAGGCTTATATATCTAGGTGGGAAATGAGGCACATGGTAGTTTCTCCAGACAAGCTTTAAACTAAAACTCTCTCCTCCAGYTGCTGTACTTTATGAACTCCATGAAAAGCTACTGAACACAGAAAAGTGCATSTTGTTCCTGGTCCGGAGGAGATTTGCTTGGGGTGTGTATTTTTCCAGGGTTTGTTTGCCTATTTGTCTATCTCAGTCTTGTAAGCTTAGTATTCTTAACTAGTTTTTAATTGGGTCCCTCCTTTTAGGACTTGAGCTCACATATTGTCACTCTAAAGGAGAGCTCCGTCCTGCAGAGCTCCGAGCGTTACCTCTGTCCTGCACCACTTCCACATTCCTCCGTTGCAGCTCTCATGGTGGCACTCGAGCCAGCTTTCATCCAGAGCTTGAGCTAAACTTGAACAAAATAATGTGACAGGTTCAAAATACTTAGTAATATTTTACGTAAGGCCTTAAGCCCTGTCCAGCTTGGGCCTGGAGACAGATATACTAACCATCAAGTTAATACTGTACTGTATCATGTATAACATGCTGTATCCATGTTATATTTCCATTGTTATATGTCCAAATTATTCAGCATTAGAACTCTTTGAATTTCACATACAAGTTTATTTTTACAGATCCAATCTACTTCTTAGGACTGGCCAAGTCAAAAAAAACTCAAATTGATTTTCAGCTCTCTGTTGAGATCTGAGGCAGATCTTTTTTCTGATATAACCTGATTTATTCAACCCTGCATTCTTATTTATGCTGTACACCTGGCATGTCATTATATTTACGCTGCCTTTTTGTTACAGAAAGTCTTTTAAAGAGAAGCCTGAAAGAGTGATGGTTGTATATGACTGTTTTTGGCCTTCTCATGATCTGACAGGTTAAAAGATATGGACCAGTACATAGAAAAACATCAGATAATGGCAAAATGCTAGCTAAATTCTATGCAACTATACAAATTTGTTTATTCATCTATGTCATTGCCTATTTACTTCATTAATTTTACCCATGTCCTAAACCTCCTGGTAATTTTTGTCATACTAATATGGGGAGCACGTGGATGCTTTCAAAATTATAAAGAATATAAGCTATTAGTGCTTGCATTGAACTATAGTGYGCTAATTTCTTTATCACAGATCTGTCAGGGAAGAGATAGATTACGGGAGATGTCTTTGGTAAGACATGATAAGAACTTTCTTTATCTGAGATTTCTTCGAGGCAATACCCTCTTCTTCTCATTCTGTGAAAAAAAAAGCCTGTTTTGAAAACTTCTTGAATTACCAATAACTGGAGTTTATAATCCTAGTGTTTGTGTTTTCACTGTTCCCTTCTTTCCTTGTCACCTAATTCATCCCTAAAGAAAAAAAAGAGGAAACTTACTTTAGCTTATCATGTAGACATTTGGAACTTATAAAGACATGTTCAGTTCCTACCAGTATAGGTGAAGCCAGGATTTTTCACTGTCATTGCTGCATATTGCACATTACTGTCAGAGGAAGCACTTTGTTTTAGTACATAGTTTTCAGTCCTTGACTCTGTTCATTTCCAAAGAAAAAGGTAGTATATATTTTTTTTCATTATTTATTACAGTCGCTAATATGAAATGTGTCTGAAAAAGAGAGCAAACTGAACTGAACAGATGAATGTTTTTAAGGTAAATGTCAGCCCCTTGCAAATAGTCGACATGCTAGAAAAATAAGTTTCCTCCAAGTCTATAAAATGTATAACAGACTTTTAAGGCCTAATAGTTAAGTTGATGGAGGAGAGCCAAGACTACCAGTGCAGTGGATTAGGAAAAATGTCTGCAAGTCCTGCATGAGGTACATGAAATTCATCTACCAGAGCAAAAGTAAAGACTGAAGCTGCCTCGGAACAGGCCCCTCTCCAGTCCATCTTAATGTGCAATATAATGCTGCTGGATAAAATCCCTTTCTCAACTCCATCCTAGCATAACAAACAAGAACATAGAATAATTACATTACCCTGTAGCTAGTGGCCTCCTGTGTGCAAATAGAGGGAAAAAGAAAACAAAAATAAAAAGGAACTAGGAGTATATATCATGGAGCATTGCGGGTTGATTGTTTTTCTACTCCAAACAGCCTGCAATTTTTCTACGTGTGAACACTGCTGAAGCCCACATGGCCGCGTGGCTCTGCTGCGGCAGAGTTGCCCACATTGACGAGCACACATGGGCTCGGGATCACGTTGGTTTCAACAGGCAGGGCTGGGCAGTGAAAAGCTGCAAGTGAGGAAACAGCAGGCGAAAGGAAAAGTCAGGAAACATCGTCTGGGCTCTGAAGAGGTTGAACACTATTTGCTTTGGCTTGCGGACATGGCAATTTAGCAACAGGAAATGTCAGCTCATTAGAGCCATCGCATGGCATTGCATGATGATAGCAGTCATTCCTGCTGGCCGTGTGCCAGAGATCACACTCTGTGGGGAAACAGTATGATTTGATAGGAATGTCTCGATTTCATTTCTAAGATGGGACAGTATAGAGGGCTAGTTGACTTGGCAGGCTGTTAACAGAATTAATTTGATTGCCTTGGCAGGGGTAAGAGGATGCATGAAGGAAACCTTCTGGCTCTGTTGCCAGCACTTAATACCAAATGATTATCCTATACTATTGAGCTGGTGCTGGACGAGGCATGTGTGAGGGTGTACAASTTTACCAAAAATAGTAAGTGCCATCTGAAGCTGGCAAACACGTGTGCTCGAGAAAGAAAAACACAAGCTTTCCAGTTCAAGCCAGTCAGAACTTTAGCCCTAAGGCCTGTTAGTTTTCATGTTCCTGAACTGTGTCGTTTTTCATCCTCGCTGCAGTTGAGAAAGTGCTGGTTTGTATTATCTGCCACTGAATTATACTGAAAGCCATGACTGATGGAGACCATTTCCACTAGAGGATGGATACCTGCATTAATGATAGTTGGATGTTCTGCTGAACAACTTGTAGCCTTGGCATTTAGCGCATTTTTTTTTTGCCTAAAAAATGCCTGGTGAAAAAAATATGGCACATAGAGCTATGCATTTTACGTACATAACCTTCACATCTTAGTTTGGAATGAAAGAAAATGCCAGTTGGTGTGACTTCTTCTATAAAGACCTTTTCTTTGGAGATGTCATAGGATAAAAAGGGTGTTCACAAAGAAGCCACGTATCTAGCAGAGCTTCACTGGTCCCTAGGAGATAGCAGTGTCATTTTTGTCTTACTCTGAGAGACGGATGATAAAACAGGCTTACGTATTTTTCTTCCAAAGGGCTGAAAGTATTTCAAAACCTTCAGGAGAACTGGTTGCCTCTGTAGAGTTAACGCTGGGTCTAAAGTTTCCGTGAGTAGGCAAATTTTGGCCTCACATCCAAAACCAACACAAAATGGTATATCTATCTCAAAATTGGCACAAAATATATATATGAAGAAGTTTTCTGCTAGATTTGAGTCCAAAAGGCAGTAAAAGGTTCTGAACATCAAAATGGGAATGTTTCAAATGTGCAAAAGGTCTGCTCCTCATAGTGAGAACTCTGTCACACTTTCTCCATTCTGCCACCTTGTAAAAGTGGGCTAAGGTCATTTTTCTTTCTAGCTACAGTCCTTGCTCTAACTGATGGTTCAGTACATCTGCTTCCCACATCTGCGTGTACCTGCTACATCTGCCGAGCTTGAGGAGGGAGAGCAAGTTGACGGCCTCCAGACCCCATGGGCTGAGACTCCTCCTCCATATGCARCTTGCCATGACCATCCATGCTGACCATGCCATGAAATAAGAGTTGGTGTGGATGGAAAGGAGTCAGGTGTGCTTTTTTTTCCTAGTGTGCAYTTATGCTCCAGGGGTGTCAAATCTTTCTGAAAGCTGAGAGGTGCTTTGGATTCCAGGTTCTGGCCTGTGTGTCTCTTGGCCTGTATTTTTATTAAGGCACTGGACAATGTTATCATTAACATTGCTTAACATTTCCAATGAGACACACTTGTACAAGCCAATTTCTTTTTTATTATTCTTCATGCATGTCTTAGAGTTTGACAAAAGAGGAGGAATGTGAATTCTTGTGAAATGCTCTGAGCTGTTGAAATTACTTTGGTTTGGCAATAACCGAAATGGATTAAATTTATCCTCATTATCATTATTTCCTATCATCTTTCATTTTCCTTGCCCCTTAATGCTATGAACTTAAAAGTGAYAGGTGGTAGCATGGCATGGAGCTTAGCTTTTTCACTGGGCTCTTCTGCAGTTCTTCAGCTTTCCAGAAATTCCCAGTCTCTCCACTTTAGCTTTTCCAAACTTAWGGAAATGGACAAAAAAATACAGAAGAGGAAAAGGAAGGAGATGATACAGCCTACTACATTTTCCGTTGCAGAAGACAGCAAAAAGAGAAAAGCGACGGGGGAAGTCTTTATGTTATCCATGTTCAAAACAAATTGAATCTGAATCACAGGCAAGTTAACAGCTTAACTSTTCCCTGCTGAATCTAATTTTTGCTTGATTAAACACCTGAATCTACCATTTCCTATCTTACAAACTCCATTTTGAATGTTAATGCTTGTGCTTATATTCCAGTGTTATTCAAAGAAAATTCAAGAACTGCTAATGAAAGCTATTTCCAAGGTCATATGGCTATTTCTACAAGGTAAATAGATATTGTAACAGATAAATCTGCTCTTCTAGGCTAAGAAATTGCAAAGATCAAAAGCTTTTGCCAGTTGGGGCACAAAGCAGGGTGGCCGGAGGGGGACACCGACGGAGCACATAATATAAAGGGGTGCTTTGCAAAAGGCAAAAGTAGTGTCTGATAACCTGAAAATCAACCATTTTGTCCGTGGTTTAAGGACATTGACAATAATAATGGTGCATTAGAAACTACAATGTGTAAAGCTAATCCTGTGATTTTTTTATACATTTATATACTGATGAGCAACAGTCAAGTTCCACATAAAATTTCACAGGTAGATGTGTTTTTATTGATCCTCCTCAGTAGGTGGAACAGCAAATTCTTGATTTTTTTTCTTAGATTGCACTTAAAAAAAAAACTATGCAGAGAGTTCAATGCATCATGAACCAGCCAATGCAAAGGTGACAATATCTAGCCATAAGCTGGTGTTAAGATACATGGAACTAGGTTAAATAAGGGTTCAGAGGCTGCACCTGCCCTTGACAGTGCCTGACACTTTCTGTGGTTTTCTGGTCATATTTTCCTAGGTTTCTTAATGCCTGCTTTCTCAACCTCACATGAAAAGCCCACACGATCAGGGGAGCTGATCAGGGGGCTGAATAATGGGTGATATAAAGGAAACGGTGAAAGAGAGTAAAGGTCTCTCAGCAGAATAGAGGAAATAAATCAGGGAAAGGAGAGAACTGAGCGGTAATAGTCAAGAGAATTACAAATAACGGGTAGAAGCACTCAGAAAAACTCTGTGGTCGCAGGGTGGTTGTGGGGTGCTGCTGCTTTCTGGMATCTTGTGCTGGGAAGCAACAGAGAGTAGCTAAGTAGCAGGAAAGGAGCCAAAACAGAGGCACTTCATCAGTTTCACCTTCATCATTTCACAGCTGTCTTTTACATCATTAAACATCATTAAATTATCAGCTGGCTATTACCTAATACCAAGACTTTAAATTAAATGAGGTGTTTCACATGAGCATTGGGTTTAAACGATAGCTATTGCGCACAAAGTGTCACTCTTTATTAAGGCTTGTACTCTAATTAACTCAAAATGGCATAGACCAAGAGTATATAACTCTGTTCTTATTAACACATTAGTTTTGACAGGAATTACTGTGCTTGCTTAATATTAAAGTTCAACATGTTAATTTGACATAAGTGAACTGATAGCTTTCCCAATATATTTTTAAGTTAAACATACATCAAATACCAAAAAAGTTTTGTTTTTTTTTTTTTCTTCCATCTCGAGGCTTAAGTGGCTTAGGTTACTTTAAAGGAAACAGAAGTAGGAATCCATTTCTCCACACCATATTAGAGGTCAAATAATTTGAGGGGTTCTCTCCTTAATTAAATGGAAGTTCTTCTCCTACTTTCTTGAAGGGTTTCTCTAAATGACTTCTACTCCGTCTTGGAAAACCCTGGTTTTCCTATGAGTGCTTTTAGATAGGAAGATATTGACTCCTTCATTACGGTTTTGGAGATCTGGTATCCCTTATATCCTACATTATTACTCCTGAAAATAATTTCTAAAKCTGAACTCAGTCTTAAAGGAATCCTGTTGTCAAGAGGATGGTCTGGCGAAACCCATTAAGCAAAGGGATSCTTCTTGCAAACCCTCCCCGCTTGTGAGCAGAGCTGCCAAAGAAGCAGGTTGGAGGCTGGATTCCCTGTATTTATGCGTAGGAGGTATTCCTGCAAGGCACGATCCACGAGATTCCTGCAGTGGAGAAGGCTGATCTCTGCTCCTTGCAGAAGGAGCAGAAGGCTGAATCTGCTCCTCATGTCTCTGACCCAGAACTGCCTTCAATGGCCTGAGCACCACCACAATCCGTGTGTGGACACTAATAATTTTGCAGCTAATCTTTATTTACGTTTCTTTTTGTAATATTGGATCAATGCGGGGCACAGCTGGGAGGCTGGGCGTGAYGGGCAGCCCTTTCGGAAATGCACCATTATTTCCAGATCAGCAGGTTTTTTTGGACCTAAACTAAACTCCGGCCTTTTCAGAGGGATAGTGCCTGCAGGGGAGATACCTCCAGTACAGCTTTCAGCCCCRTTGTGATGGCTCTCCTAGATCCCTCTTTATTTTTTCAGACAAAAACTTTGCTACAGAAGTGAAGCCAAGAGATTTGTGCGACGAGGTTGATTAAATCCCAGCTGTGCCACAGAAGCCGCCGTCCCTGAAAGTCAGAGCTACTGCCAAGGTTGGCAGCAACACTGACTTCCTGAGCAACATTGACTTCCTGCTCAAGAGAGGAGCATCATAATCCTCTCCCCATGTGCTAAGTCATGTTTTCTGTGGCACAAARTGGCGCTTGGTGGCCATCAGAGAGTGTCTCTAAGTGACCCCAAAAAGTTTTGGGGCACTCCTCTGGCATCAGAGGATGAGTCCAAGAGGCCGCTGCAACATCACTTCCCTTTGGAAAATGGATGGGGGGGACATTGATGAGGCAGCTGGGAGCAGGGGCTCCCAATGGAACAAGGTCTCACAAATGGAGCAAGGCCTCATATGCAGGCATTTATCCCTAGCGTGACATTTTCCCCTAGAAAATGTTGCTCCTGCCAGAAAATCTTGCTCAGGAAAAAAGGCACTGTGAGGATCTCAGGCTTGCTAGAAACTCATTTCCAGTCAACATTTATATATTTTGTAGAACTTGGTATTTTAAGGATTAAGCTGTCTTTTATACAGAAAACTTCAAGTCAATCCTTTTCACTATGTTTTTTCTGTTGTTATTTTTGTTTTCTTCCCAAAATAGGGAAGTTAGCCTTTAAGTCATCTCTATCAAGGATTTTCTTCACAGCGAGGGGACAATGTGGGAAACAAGTCCACCAAAGACTTTGTACCAAACGCTGAGATCACGGGCTGCTCATTTCCAGGAAGGCTTCGATGCAAACATGCTCAGCCGCTCTGGGCTAGCACCATCTCTCCCAGTAGCCACAAGCCCAGTAGCACGGGGCCCCTTCCAGCCTGTTTGCATTTGTGCATTTGCTGCACAGCTTTTTAAGAGGGTGATTGTGTGAGAGTCATTCAGCACCCTGACTCTAGCTTGCCATTGGCATCCATCTCAAATGTTGGGCAGATTGGTAATTTATTACATCAACACAATGAAGAAACCAGGATGTTTCCCCATCACAAATAGCACTTTTTTTTTTTTCCAAGAAACACATATTACTAAATTTCACATTCAAGTGAAATCATCATATTTGCTGGATTATCTTGTGAATAGAATAATCAGAGACTCAAGAAAAATAGGGTTTATTAACTCTGTTGATGAGTCATTCAGTAACCTAAGGCAAATTTCTTACCACCTCTTTGCCTGCAACTTCCCATACAAACTGAAGAGAATCAAAGAAAATCAATATCCTTCCCCACCCTTTGCTTTTGCTAAGTGCTTCAAAATATTCAGGTGAAAGGCATTAGGCAAGTGAAAACCATCACACATTGGAAAATATTTCCATTGTTGCTAGTTTACAGCAAGCTGCAAGAGGAAAGCAACAATTTGACACCATCACTTTGAAGAGCGTGAAAGAAGCATTGCTGCTTGAACTAAAAAGGGATTTGTTTTATTTTGTTAATTGCAGCCCTTTTGAAAAATGATACTTAGCCTGCCAGTGAAGTGCTAATTAATGTGAGGATGTGGTACACCATATAATAAAGACTGCTGTTGAGGAATGTGAATGAAGAAGAAATTGCTCCTGAGGTGTTGATGGGTAAACAAGATTGGTATGGAGGTGGGCCACAGGTAAGCTTGACTCTGCATCTTTGTAAGCTCTTGCATTGCTCTTTGTCTTCATTATTTGTCCTTTTTTTTTCCGTGGTGGGAAACTGAGGAAGAGAAAAATCCTTCCCTTTTGCCACTAAAATTCCCATTCTGCTCCTTAGATAATGAGCCACCATTATTTTAGAAATGTAAGTAAATTCCTGTTTCTCACAATGCAATTTTATCTGATAGTTTGTCAATTTGCCTCTTTTTACATACTAGTCTGTAACTTTGGCAATCTGTTAACAAAAAATCTTATCATTTAGCTAAGAAACTCTCATAATTTCCATTTTAACTCTTTAATTTCCTCAGTTTTTCTATAGGTCTTTGTTCATACCGGAACATGCAACAGCCAACCTCACTCATGGAGGAAGTTTGAATCTGTCTCAGCCCAACTATTCGCCCAACTATTTAGAGTAGCTTTCCTAGTCTGTTACAAGGGTTTCTGCTTTTGCATTTTATTGTCGTAAAACATGCTAGCAACATACTTAAGAAATCACACTGCAACAATAAGCCTCCCAAAGAGTGTTAGATTTATTTGTTCTTGTTTTTTCAACAAAAAGAGTGTGAAGCATGATCCTCAGGAACTCCCTGGGAAGGGTGAATTTAATGCAAAGAGATGTGAGACGTTGTAAGCAAATTGCAGAGATGCTCAGACATATTTTCCCTGGAAATTCTGGGCCACTGCAGCACATGGAGAGGGTGGCCACACATTTTTCCAGAGCCATGGAGGCATGTTTCCTGCCAGTGTGATGTGCCTGATGAAGAGAAAAGGACAGGAGTGATCGTATTTTTGAAAGAAAAAAAATTCAACTTGAAAACTCAGTTTCAACAAATGCAATTGTACTACGACCAAGCTGTTGATTCTAGTAATATTATGTGTTATTTTCTTTGGAAGAAAGAAATTTTAAAATATCATTTTTCTATAGAGAGGTATTCTACTGTAAAATGCATTCTTAAAGGTTGCATTTTTCCTTTCTAGAAATATTTTGTAATTCTAGCACCATTTCATCTTTTAGCTCCCTGATTCAGAGAGATAACAACTTCAGAATGCCAAAAGCTCATACTGGATAACTGTTTGGTTTCCCAGTTTCTCTATAGCCCAATATAATTTCTCTCTAACCCTGCGGCTACACGTTCCATAGGTTAATTATTTTTGCAACGGCTCCATTTATATTGTGTTGAGATACAGTTTTTGGCAGGCCCAATATTCCATTATATTTAATGTGGAAAAGCAGAACATTTCCAGTTGTGCAATCACCAAATTTTGCAGTTTTTGATATTTACCTTGATATGGCAGAAGCAAACTTCTACTGATTAGAATCAGCTGTTGAGTCATTTGGTCGGCATTCAGTGGATGGTGTGGCTTTTTTTTTTTTCTTTTCTGTCTCCAAAGGATCATTAGCTATTTTAGAAAATGAAAATGTCTGAACAAAACTCCCAAAAAACAGACCTTGAGTAAGAGGTCTCTTTGTTTCCAAAGTATCTTTCCACTTCCCAAACACATCCAGCCCACTTCTGGATATATATTTAAGGAAGAGACAGCTTCAGGGTGTTTGTACAATGAATCTGGCAAGAGTCAAGGTTTCATGCAGTCACAAAATTGTGCCCTTAGACTACAACCTACGAAAACAACTAATAGGATAATGAAATGATTTGAAAAGATACCTAATAAAATAAACAAGTTCACGTCGTCTCCATAATAAAAATAACCTTACTTTCAGAAAGCGCCTTTTATCTGAAGATTTCCAGACCCTCCGCAGCTGCCAACCCTCCACACACATCCAACCGTACATCCCAACGCGGGGAAGGCGCTGCTTTCCAAAGGCAGCCGGCCAGTGTTTGGCAGCCCCACGCTCCAGCCTGCCAGGGAAGGGGAACAGCGAGACAATCCCGGCATTGGAAACGCATGGATACTATCTGCGCCTGTTCTCAGAAATGAGGTGCTATCTGTTAGAGCCATCATCGCTGGAAAGGTCATGTTTGTACCTGGGGCTGRTGCACCACTATCTAAAGCCTGTCTTTGCAGGAAGGCTTTGACTGTCCATTTGTATACACTGTAGTAGACTTAAGTTCATAACTGGGATATGAGGATTTCTCCCAGTCCCACGGATTGGGCTACAAAGAAAGCCAAAACCCATCACTTCCTCTAGAAGTAATTCTGAAGAAATGTTTTTCCTCAAGACTCACTCTTCCTAGCAGACATTCAAAGTACGTATAAAGCTTATGAAAAAAAAATCATTTTTAGAACAAGAAATTGAGAGATTACTCACGTTTCTGTTAGTGTAATCCCAGCACCATCTTCCTGTCACAGTGGTGCTGTATTTTCCACCTCTGTGCTTGCTGCTTTGAGGATACACCGTCATGACTCTCTGTGTTAAAGGACAGGAGCAACTCTCTAGTCTCCTTCTGTGGAGAGAGTGTCTGCTCAGTCACATCAATGTAACCATAATTTCTTCAGCAGCCCCTGGCTTGGCTTAGGTCTAATTTTACTAAGACTTATGTCAGTGAATCATGGCGATATGTCAGACTTCCTTTCAGAGTGCCATATGCATAGCCAGGATATTGTCCTATTGCTCCATGTAGGTTCCACAAGTGAGAAGAAAATCATGGAGAAATAAATTTCAGCAGTCTCTGTTTCTCAGGCTTTGTATATTTGCCATTTCTTTTCATGTCCTTCAGTTTCCTACATGCTTGCTTTGCAGCAGATTTTCTTCTAAAGGAAAATTACACTGCATCTCATTAGCGCTTGCAGGAGGACTTACAAAATGAGTGCAGCCAACTGAGAATTGGGGTGCCACACTCATTCCTGAGATGGAGCAATCCTAAAGTGGATAAACTTTAAGGTGTGTAAATCTTAGACACTGGCATTTTCAAGCTTCCCAGAACCAGTCTTGGTAAAAGACACCACGCTATGCCTGTTCCTTCAGGCTAATATTTCTCATGTTCTCCCTCACGAGAGATAGGTGTGCAAGCCACTTTTCCACTGGCATTTTTTTTTTTTTTTTACATTATCCTTGTACAGAACAAATAATTTCTGCCTGTTGCATCCACATACTGTGGTAAAGATGAGCACAGAAATGTAACTGAGCGCCTACTTATTATCTTGTTGTAACTGTATCTCAGAGGTAGACAATTGCCCTAGGCTTAGATTTTCTAAAAATTTATGTGTATCAAAAGGGATCTTGTACAGGCAAAAAGCAGCAAGTTGATTTTTCCAAGAGCAGCTTGCCATTTTAAGCAGTTGTTGGCTTAATAAGTGAAATAGCTTAGGGCTACATGCATGCCATAATGATTGCATTTTGTAAGAAAAGACTGTGCCTATGGGTCTCAGAGTTTCAGAGCCAAGACAAGTSATATTTGTGGTCTTTAAGTTGCAACCCCAAGCTATTCTCACCACCATAGATAAGGGGTAGCTGATCATAGAATAACACTGATTTTAAAATAACTAACCACAGCAAAATTAAAATGACCTAGTCAAGTAAAACAAAGAGTACGTGATTGACAAGATAGCTATTCTTTGAAATATACTGTAGGTAGTAAATAGCATCTTATGCCCATAAGCTATTTTCTATCTGAAAGCCAAGAATAATGGTCTGGCATCTGTCCTTCACAAGTGCAACTTCAGCTCTGAAATCTGCAAGAGCTCCCTCCCAAATGCCTCTAGAAATGATAGCTATGGTGCACTGCAATTGTATCACAGGACATTTTTTCAGAATGTTTCTGCCTAATGTAAACAACTGTACTAGGTTGGAATGGAAAGTTCTGCTCCTTACACTTGTGCTTAGGTGGAGTTAACTTACCCTTGCATTTCCTAGAGATGGGCAGGGAGACAAGGAAATGCATTATCAGCAGGTCTAATTTCAAATTTATCTTTGTCCCCATCATAATTCAAGTGGCAACTAAGATTTTGTTGAACCATAGTCAAGTTAAATTTACCTAATGCCACAGTTTTCAACCAGCTGCCAAACTTTTCTATACAACTACTTCCTGGCAAAGAAATAGGCTGAGTGTAGGCAGCCAGGATGCCAATGATTGGATTGTATGCATGCCAGGTATATATATGCCGTGTAATGTGATACCACCATGGCATAAAATGTTGGGGTTTTGCATTACGCCCCACATCTGTACACAAGTGCTTATTCATTAGTTGGAAGGCTTTTTCTTTCTGCTGTTGTCTTCCTAGGGACGTTAAACGCCTGCAGAAGATACATATAATTTTGTGCTTTTCTTCCACAGATTGGTTGAGGTTCAAAGGGACCTCTGGAGATCATCTGGTCCATTGATGCCCTGCTCAAGCACGGTATTGCTTATCATTGCATTTGAATCACTGCAGTGTTACTGGTCAGTGCCTTGTTGTGCCACATTTTGCAAAAATAATCACACAGGAGGACAAACTGTTCCTACTAGAGAACCCATGCATCCTTCTCAGTGTCATTAGGAGGGCCTGTAGCAAAGGCACATCTGCCCGCAGCACTTTGGARGCCCTTCCCAGCCCGTGAAATGAAAAACCATTCCGCTTTCCAAGAAGCAATAGGAATTAAGAATCAAGAAATGCTAACAAGCATAAGATTTCTATTTCTTTTTTTTCCTCTAATACATGCTAGCATGCAACCTGATTAACAGAAAGCTCTTGGAACATGTCAGATGACTTTGTAGAAAGCACAAAGCTCCCTCTTTTGGGAGTGGTATGTTTTTCTGATGTTGTTGTGGCTTCCTCTCCAGCCCCACCTCCTCCTTTTATTATTTTACTTATTTTTTTGTTTTTATTTGGTTTTGTTTTCTTTTTTTGCTTTAGTAAAAAGTAGAACTGTAACTTCCTTTACACCAGTACATTAGCATAATACGTTCCTGCCTTCAGGTACTGTATGTCATTGTTATGAGTACATCTTGACATCTCTCATACTTCCAGCACTCCAAAGATCCATGACTGAGCTGAATGAAAACTTTTCTTGACTTGGCAGGAGCAGTAAGAACACATAAAACCTGCCAGCTGTCAAGGATGTAAATGGTGATTTTGTTTCACTTTTTTAATGAATTAAAGCAGGATGGAAATCTTTCCAAAGACAGCATGTTTAGCCTTGCAAGGAAAGAAAAAAATGAAAGGGAGGGATTTTTTTTCTCTTTTGGCACTTACGCTCAATACAGTGTTTATTCTTGGTAGCACAGTTTAGGACATAACTACTCTACTGAAAGAGCCTTGGCCATAGCTGTCACATGTGAGACACCTCAGCAAGGTCTGGGTTCAAGAGACAAAACATTTACAGGATAAGAAACAAAAAAAGTGYGCCTCATTTCAAGGTGGGTGTTTGAAAAGTGCTGCACCCATTACTGCTTTGGAAAAGGGGGGCAGTGAAGAAGTGGCAGAAATCATTCTCTGTGTTATTTAAGCCACAGTCACACTAGAGCCAAGTAATATCTGAGGTTTTATGCCTTTCTTTTAAGAATTGCTTGCAATTAACTTCCCATTTTCCTTCTTAAATCTTGCACTTGCAACATCTCCGCCCAATGTCCATGCAATTGTGTTGCTTGGGACTGGAACATGACTCCCTCGTGTATCTGCTGCCCCAAACTGCCCATGCACCTGCCCATGGGCTCCTCTAGAAAGATGTATATATTCCTCTCAGCATCGTGAGATACTTTACCTTTCACTCTGTGTTTTGTGCCTAGGACTTTTTGGTGATCTTTGGAAACTAGCCAGTATCAAACTGTGGCTACAGATAACCAAGTCAACTCGCATATTTTAGAAACTGAACAGAAACAGGCTTCAATAACACAAGCAGGGAGAGAGGAAATCTCTCCTTTTGGAAAATGGATCATCCTACATAGGAGTAATTTAATATTGCTTGATGTTCCTGGATGAAAAATTACCCTGGAAGAACAGCTAAGGTTCAAGCACAAAGCAAGCACATTTGGACTACTGCTGTGTTTTGTGAAATGCAGAAGTGTCCCACATGCCTGCCCAGAGGTGTCCTGAGCAGATTAGCTCTTGCAAGGACTTACAAACTGGCTTAAATTTGCGCTTTGTGAATAGGCCTATTAATTCAATACGACTTGGGACAGGGAAATCAAGCTCATGTTGTACTTCAGCCAGATAGTTTAGACAAAATAAAAGGGAACATATTTGCTCAGACTAAACAAAAGCAAATCCTAACTTCTTCCCAAAACTCAAGATGAACCTGAATTTCCTAAGAAAAAGCCTAACTCCCTTTTCCCGCCTTGCCTCTCTTTCAGCCTCCTAATACCTTGGCACCTAGTCACTTTAGCTGGAACAGAAAGACTCTTCTCAAATTTCCAGCCCGTCTTCAAGTAGGAAGTGGAGAAAATCTTGCAGGAAAGCCTAATCTTATGAGCTTTCCAGGCAGATTTTCTGAATAAAAAGAATCTTATACATTTCAGCTATATACTAAGTCKTCTGAAGATCTTCCATCCCCAGCTTTAACATAATTCTCAAGACACAACATGTAATTACAGGATGAAAGGCTGCTAAACCCTCCAACCACTTCGGTAAACTTGGTTGGATTGTAGATGATCAGAAATATATTGGAAGTGGGAACTCTCCTCTCCTTTTTTTAAGGAGAAGTTTTCATTTACAGTGGCAAACAAGCTAATTGCAGCACTTATTTAAAAGCAGTAATAAATGAGAGTGGTCACCTTGTACAAAGAAATATGAGCAGCTTAGCAATTTGATGCACGTCGTAATGCTTTCCTCTCCAGGCTCCCTTCCAGGCTTACTCCTTTTCCCTGCAGCAGCGGGACAAAAATAATAAGCTGATACGTCAATAATAAGCCAATGTCAAGTCTTCTGTACGTGCAGCCAAAATAAATAGCATCATAAAAAAAATCCTTAATTTGAAAAATTATTTTTATCAAATCATTATATAGATCCAAAAAGCATCAAACATGCAAGAAGCCTGCTTTTGCACTTACGTAAATGTTAAAGGTGTAGAGCAGTTAGACTGAGGTTGGATTTCTCCTTTTTTTGGTGCTGTAAAGACTACAGCCAAAGACTGTGAGGACTGTTCTTGGTCATCTAATGTCTTCCCATCCTCCACAACTTTGGGGCTGTAGAGTTCCTTCCCAGTGGCCTAGCAGCCATGAGCACATGGGCTGTCACCAGCCTGTAGCACCGTGGAGAATTTTAAAGATGTGAAAGGAAGTTCGGTACTTAAATCCCACAGAAAAACGTGCCTCTGAGAAAGAGCAGCAAAAATCAGGAAGCCTTGAGCCTAAAGAGGAGCAGCCACTGGCGCTACCAGTGTCACCACCATCCCAGCTGGAGCGGAGACCACCCCGATGGCCCTTCCTGCACCCGTGTGGCAGCACATGGAGTGCCACGTGTGCTCAATGCTGGTGTCAACAGCGTGCAGGGAACAAGTCAATGGTGATTATTTACTCACCCGCAGGAGGGGGCAATTTGTGCTGTATTATGAAAGTTTTCTGTTTCCTTGCACACTAGGGAAAAAGGGAAAAAAACTTGCTGATCGTGATGCTTGGGCTGGCATTGTCAATGCAAGCAAAGAGTGTGGTGGCGAGCGTGGCTTTCCGGCATGAGGCTGTGGCACTTAGCTGTGCTTAATCCTTTTTAATGAGCACTTTGCTGATGCAAATCAGTCTACAGAGCTCTATTTAAAGCAAAATGCTGAGAATCTGTTATTTAACTGTGACTGTATGACAGACTGGCTAAAGTAAAGACTGCTGCATAAAGGTGGGCTGAAAGGAACTGCAAATTAAAATCTGCTTCTGATAAGCTTGGGAGGATGTTTCAGAGGAAAAAAATTTTCTGTAGTCATGACTTTTTCATTGTGTAATTATGAAAAGAAAAATAATTTAATCTTGCTCTTTACTCTGACAGGAGGTCAAAACAGCAAAATGCTAACACTGTTTTCAAATAGGCCTTTCTCCTGCTTTTAAACTTCTTTCTAAATGCAGGAAAGAACACAAAGTAACACTGATTGTTTTGCCAGTTGGAAAACATTTAGAAAGTGTGAGAAAGTGGGGAAAAAAATCACATTCTTAGACTTCATCACTGGAAAAATATCAAAAGCAGAAAGACATTTCTTTTTTGTGTGTGTATTCTTAATTTTTTGTGTGAATTCTTAATTTTGTGTGAAGGAGATATTCAACTGAGAAGCTTTCCAAGAAAAAAACTTGCTTCCTAGCAAACTCTAACCTCATAACTCAATAGTATTTCTATTTTCTAATTGAAAATTAGATAGAGATTAGATAGAAAATAGAAATGGGAAATTTTATTGCATAACATATTATAAATACCTTAGTATTTACAATACAAACATGGTATTTTTCATGACAGATTTTTACATCTAAAGACATTCCCCTAAAAGAAAGATCTTGGCCCAGTAAATCCTCTTAAGCATAATAATGTCTTCCATTTTTTGCTATTAGTTCTTTTATAAATTACTCTAAAATATGGATTGCAATATATGGATAACCTAAGGCAAACATTGCTTTCTTAGGACTATGTGCACTTACAAAACAGCAATATTCCAGGTATTTTCAACTGCAGGCTAAAAAGCAGCACATAAACCTAAAGCAAATTGATAACTTCAATAATTATTCACCTACTTTTTTGGCTCAATTTTCCAGCTCTAGTAGTTCTTATTGTGCTGGTTTTAATATTTTGAAAATTTTCTTGGGTGGGTTAATCAATTAAAAGTATCTCACCTGGGYGGGGAAAAAAAAACAGAAGAAGAAGAACAGCAAAAAAATGACTTCCTTAGCTGTTAACCTTCCCCACTATCAGTGAATCTTTGCTAGATGGCYCTTATCCTAATCAAATAAGATGCGAGTTATTCTGGAGAATCTAGTGATTCAAAAGCATTTTGCATATCCTTTTGCTCAAGCCAATGTTTGCAAATTATTGCACAAGTTGCTGTGCTTTCCCCTTACTCTACCAGAGGCTATTGCTTAAAAGATACAGTTCCTGTAAAAACAATCATAGGTCAAAAACTGAGCAAGTGATGGAAAGACCCATTTTAGTCATGTGTTTTTTGGCATCCAACCACTGAGACTGCATAATCTGTATAAATGTTACCTTTCTAAATAAACATAACCTCTGATTGCATGAAAGCGGAGAATAAAGTTGAAACTTGTTCCTTTCATTAAGCAACCTTTCCAAACCCGTGCTCGTTTTGCTCTAAACAGCCACAAACCTCGACAAATGACAATAAACAAACAGTAACAATAGCGATGAAGCCAACAGAGCTACCAGAGCCATTTTCCCTTTTCCCCTTCCTGAAGTACAGAAACGTTTTGCCAGCTACACGGCCTGGACTTCAAATTACGGCRAGGGAATGACCAAGTGTTGGGGCACGTATCTCTGTTGCTGCTCTGTGCTGGTCTCAGGCGGTGCGTGCCAGCCTTCCTATGCCCCCGAGCAGTCCTGGGGACAGCACCTGACTCTCATCTGTCGATACTTCCAATGATGTAAACTTCCCACTCTGGATCTACRAAGGTAATGCTCTTTGGGCAAAAGGGAGCTGCTGAGAGCAGTCACCATTCAGTAGCTTGTCCGGTATTGACTCATCCCCAAACTAGAACAGTCTAGGATGGAATTGTTTTGTTTTCTTTTTGCTATTGCAGTTTGCCATGATGTCACTGATTTCTGTTAGGATAAAAAGCGCAGAAGGAGCATTCTGTTTATGTGCTTAAAATAGCCTGGAAAGCAAAGAGGTTATAAAGAAGTAAGATCCACCTAAATCAATTATAAAAAGCTGATTCCAGATTGCTAGTGCACTGAAGTTATTTTGAAAAAGACGGAAAAATGGGAAGTTTTATTGTATACCATATTATAAATGCCTTAGTATTTACAATACAGCATCTGTCTTACCCTAGGGACATACCAAGGAAGAGAGTATGATGTGTGAGGATGCACTGACAGACACCAGCCTTCTGTGTTAAAATGAAGCTGTGAGGTCTATTCCACTTCCTCTTCCCTCTGCTTCTTTGGTTTAGAAGGTGATCCTGTGTAACAGAGGCCAACATCTCTAAGGCAAMGTTTCTAATTCTTGCTAGTTTTAAAGAATAAAATGCATCAGAAATAATTCAATACTTTTGTTGGACAGTATGTCACTAGTTGATAAGAGCATATCCTTGTATGGGTGGATGTATAAGTACTAGGTATTCAGAACACACATTTTCTGCTTCTTTTCCCATACATGCATCAGTATTTACCCCCATCTCTTACTAGGAATATTGCTGATCAATCCCATGTTACCATTCAGGGATACTCAGTATATGTCACGAGTAGCGTTCTCTGCAGCTGTGGCTCACAAACGCACCAAGTCAGTGCCCTACCTGAGGCACATCTTTCCATTCACGTTGCAGCTTGTTTGCTGTGACGTACCATTGCTTTGCCCTCTTTGGCAACCATCTTTCATAACTTCCTAACTCTAGATATTGCTACCACAATGGGACAGATGGAGCATTGTTCCTGGAATGCAAATGAAAAACACAGATATAAATAATACTCAAAAATACTCAGGAAACAAACTCCTACTAGATCTGCTAATATTCTGCACTTTGGAGAGTGTGTGCCCAGGAATAGATACCTGCAGGAATGCTGTTTAATGTGGATGGCAATTTGCTACTCAGTAGTTTTTCTGAGGCAAAAATACTATATACATCTTATTTTTACAAAAACATTAAAAAGATTTGCTCCTTGTCACATAATGATAAAACATAACACAGTTACACTGGCCATTTTAAAATTACATTTTTTTTCTGACTGGTCTGCACAGTGCTTGCAGTAGCATGACTCTTAGCTGAGGAGCATACACAAATTTTCTTCTTCACGTGCAAATACATCAGATACAGCCCAGGGAATCTAATACTAAGGGCCATTCACCAGCACATAATAAACAAATAAAAAACTACCTCATTCATTGAGCCTTGCAAATGACTACAGTAAMGTTTCCAGCACTTGATTGACAACAGTCTGTTCATGGTCTGCCATAAGTGTATCCCAATGAAGCTGTCACCTTAGTGGTCACAAAAGATTGTCTTTTATGTTTTCACTCCTTTGTAAATAAGGTCTTAGGTAGTTCTCCTCCCACTTTCATGTCTACACATGATTTCATAGTTTATTAACTATTTGGTGGCTTTCATTGTATCACAGCTTTTTGTTGACTGCCAGGCAGGCTTTGCTAAAGCGCATCTTGATTTGCAACTGTGAAAGAAGGACTGGGGTTAGGGCAGAGTTTGACCCATGATCTCTCTTGTCACACACAACATGTGCAGGAAGAAAGGGATAAGGATTAGCAGATACAGCCTGTTGCTCTGCTCCCATTCAGAGCTCAGAGTTAGCAAAGCTGCGTAGTGTACTGATCATTGCCTTTAGTTCTACCAAGCCAATAATCCTCTCTTTATGCTTTCTAGCATAAGCAACTATTGAGGAGCTCATCTCTGTCTCACCAAGCAGAGTCACTTGGGCCAGGCCTTGTCCCTTTGGCACAACCTTTCCATACCAGACCCATAAAACAGGGTAATAGCAGTCAGTACCTGCCAGAGGTACGTAAAGCAAGCATAGGATSCCCACAAAGTAATTTAGGGCCATTTATAAAACCAAAATAAAGCAGAAAGTATACATTTCCTGAACAACTAAAACAGTGCAGTTATGCATTTTAGCACTAATATCAATACAAAGCAATATAACACCATTCATCTACCTTTATGTATTACTTAAGTGCTCAGGTAAGTTCTTACTACTTGAGTGTCTCTTCAATGATCGCCTTATTATGTTAGACCACTGAATATTAACGTATCTCAGTAGTGTTTCTTAATTCTTCTCTGTTTTGGTAATCTCTCAAATATTCACAAAAGACAAAAAAAAACCCCTATATGGGTTTCTTAAACTTAAGAAAATATTCTGAGGCTCTTCTCAGTGTCACAAGCTGCTTGAAAATCACTGGTAAAACACAAGGAAACATCGTTTTCTCTGAATTAAATCATATTTTACATTTTTTGAAGTAAAAAAGATATTCAAAGGAAAACACTACATTCTGTAGATGACCTGAAAGTTCAAAATTGCCCTGGAGACTTTGGTTTCAGTCGCTGTAGACATTGTAATAACCATATCCATGCAAAAACTTTAGAAGGTTGTTCCAGCATCCTACAACTAGACTTCTGTTTATTGGAAACTCCCTGTCTTTGGTAATGCTCATCAGTTATTATAATAAATACCTCATTGCCTGCAGACACAGCACTCAATTAACAGAAGCTCTGAGAACATTTGTGATTTTTTTTCATTGTCTTCTGATAGCCCCTGAACTAAACAGGAGTAATAAATCTTTCCTTCATCCTTGTTTTATTATTGAATATTTCTGTTGGATCTTTTCAGATGAAGTTTTACTCATTTTAACAAGTTTTAAGCTAATTACGTTTACTTTTGTTAAGGTTGGAGTGTTTTGGGAGCTGGCTGTCATARCTACACATGCCCTGCATGCGTTTTAGGGTGGACATAGATGTGGGCTYCACGTTACGGCGCCTGACTTGCTACGCTCCTCAGAAGCAGCATAAAACAGTCAAGAAAATTTAACATCATTTTAGTTTTCAAATATTAAATTGATATTAGGATTTTATTCCATCAAACTGGAAGAAGATATGACAACATACACTACTTTAGCTGAACCTATGCTATCAGGCTTACACCTATTACCTATTCCAAAAAACAGAAACACATTTAAAGGCAGATGGGGCCTTACATTCCCAAAATATTACAGATCAAATCAGATTCTAGTACTGTCTGAGATAACCAGTGAACCCACAGGAAGATCTGGAACATATTTTGCTGTGTGTATCATCAACAACATTGCCCAGAAAAGCTCTGCTTGTCAAATCTATCAAGTCCTAAGGGAAAATCCAGAGTTTCTGAGATCTCAGACCAAAGCTYTAGTGGCAGCAGTTGTGAAGGACTTATTCCCACGGAAATCAGATCTAAAAATTGTTTACAGAAAGTAAGTGCAGCCTTTGGGCTTTAACTTCTGCATTCATTTTCTGACCCCAGTGAAACTGTAATTTAAAATATGTTCTTTCATTTTATTGGCCTTCAGTAGGTCATCTAGACATCCAGTCCAATTTGGAAAAGTTGATACCCAGATGGTATTTTAATGTTAAAAATCTCAGTATGTCTATAATGTTTTCCTTCGTGTCATTATTTTTCACTGACAGGTAAGAGGAGGTTTTGACACTGTTAATATAACATGGGGTGTTAATCTTATAATCGCCCTGTCAGCACTTTGTGTCAGGGTGTTAATGACCACCTTTCAGCCACTCAGAGCTGCCTGCCAATAAAAATAGTACCGGCACCTATCCAACCAGCAGCAATTCAGCTACTTTGCTTTTTCCCCAAAGAATAAATAGAAAATTTCACTAGCCATGTGGCTATAAAGACGCTCCTCTCTACTTACTCATTTCCTTTTCCTTCTCTGCACCCGCTGGCAGAAAAAACAACTTCGCCGCTGAGTCTTTTTAATATATTTTGCATGCTCTGTTTTAAAATGTACAAATTACTTCTCAATTTTAAATAAACATACCACCTTGGAGAGAATAAAAGCAGAGTTTTTAACAGTGAGAAGCACAATTATTTGCCTCAGTGCTTTGCTATATATAAATATAACCCAAAGACAAATCCTGTAATTTCTCAATGGTTAAGATGAGTCTTTTTTTTTTTTTTTTTTTCTGCACAGGAGAGGGGCTTTTCCAGCTTCCTGGCAGAAGGAATTGCACAATTCCAGATGACTTACTTTATATGCCTAGAGGAATTTTATTGCACAAATAACAAAGGAAGACAAAGAGAGAAAGAGGGAGAGCACACATTCAAAATAATAAACAAAGAATAAGAAACATTCCTACAGTGCCCTTAAGGATTCCAGATGTAGCTTCATCCCCCTGCAAGGCCTGCCTGGGATGCATTCAGGCTTTTTCCATGGGCTGCATTAGACCTCTCAGAAAATCTCACCCTGAGATTTGGTGAAACCCRTGGGATATTTAAGAGCTTTTACACACTGCAAGACCTGTGAGTAATAGCCAGAAAATGTGCTTATTTGCCCTCTGAAAGTCYGTATGGTCACAGATGAAATCCATACAGAGAGAATGGATCTACAGTTCTACGGTTCATGTTGGGAATAGACTTCTGTCACATTTCTCTCAGCTGATTTCCTTCAAAAAATCCTGTTGCCCTAAAACTGTGGTCCTCATGGCTTGACATCTGATAATAAATTTCCTCCCCTCCCTGYTTATCATATATTTTCTGTATCATATATCTTCTGTATTATGGGCATTTATCACAAAATCCCATGTATGTTTAAGTGAAAAATAATTACAGGTCAGTTTTTAATAAGGTGCAGGAAGGTCAACCAGCAAAAGAAATGTAACGTCAGAGCTAGGATGAAATCTCATATTCCATCCAGTTTGCTACTTTTATAATCTTCTTGGGTTTGCCTTTTTTTACTTAAATTCTTATAGGCTTCTTCTAATCAAGTGACGTGGCTCATTAGCCAGGGCTGGCTCCACTATCATGTGCTATCCATCTGGATTTTATATGCTCTGCAACTGAAAAGAAGCAGACATACTACACAAATAATTAGAACTCAGACCCAAAAAAGTAACATTTTGTTCCTAGAGAAAAAATGGCTTCTCATGTGGGATTTTAATGCAAACCAAAAAAAAGGAGCAAAGCATAAACAATTAACAGTTTCCAAAGATGAAAAAAAAAAAAAAACCCAAAATTTATTTGGCTCTTACATGCTGTATTTTAAAATAAGCATGAATACTGTAATTTCTATTACCTTGGCTCTTAGATGCACAAAGACTGACATGCAGTCAGTCTGATCAGTAGATCAGATGTTGTATTCAGTTTTTCCATAACATTTTATGAAGTTTTGCAATAGTAAAATGAATATGAAAGGTCAGACACAAAATGGAGCAAAGTATGCTTCATGTGGCATGCTACAATTTGTATTTAATATGGAGAAAACATATTATTTTTCAACATAAAATAATGGAATTAGATTCTAAATATAAGAGGCTATGAGAAGATCCATTACTGACATAGGGAAAAAGCGTCAGCGAAGCACTCTCTACTGAGGATACTACTTCATGCAAGTCATAACAGTCACTGGAAAGTGGACTGTCAATCCATTCAAACAGGTAAACTATGATCCAGAATATCATGTGTAAGGTCCTCATTGGAGCAATTCTAAATATTTGTGTAACTGTAGTGAAACCATTGGGCAGACACTTTTATATGTATTTTTATTCATGGTATTTAATTTCAAAGTGCCTGTGGGGTCACAGGTAGACAGACCAGTGATTTAGTTCACTCAGGTTCTCCTAGCTCTCCCACAGAAGAATGGGTGGCTCCCACGGGCCATTGTGGTTCAGTCTGTGTTATTTGCTTTGAACGTGTCCAGTGCAATAGAGGCATCTGAACTTACAACACTGACCCTATCTGCAGAGCAGCAGAAGAAATATTTTTGCATCACAATGAGCTTTTACATGTCACCTCCCCAAGTGAGTCAAAAATTGTTTTTTTCTACTTCACATATCTCTTGAATTGCGATGCTGCACAATGGGCAAACTCCAGGCTTATTCATCCTGACAGCATTCCTCAACCAAGACAGAATACAGCTGAGCAAAGAAGATCCTTAGGGTACTGGAGGCCTATCCCTACTTAAATCAAAAGATCAGTTTATCTTTGCTCTATTTTTCTTATTTTAATTCTTACCAGGGGGACTCATAAAAATACCTGTACCTGGCAAGAATGAACACTGTCATCTTCAACAAGAATATCTGTTAGCTTGTTAGAATGGCAAGTGTATTTAGAAATCTCTATCTATGTACAGATACACACACACAAACTAATATATATATACACACACACACATGCCAAATGTATATAAAGCATGCTTGTGTGTGTGTACATGCATAAACAGTCTTTCCATTTGCAAATCCCAGACAGGTATAAATTGCTCACTTTACCCATATATTCCTGCCAGGCAAATCTGCCATTCCAGTCAACAGTTATGCCAGGATCTTGGAGCTTCATGTCTTGGTGAGACTGAGCAGGTCACTATAGTTCAGAATGAAGAGCTCCAAGACTTCTGTCCAAACAGCTGTGGTTCATACTTGAATTTTAGCCCTGTGGGCTATAAAAATCTCAGACTGCATGTTCCCCAAGGAAGTCTTGCATAAGCTTTTTTCTCAATTAGTGAAGCAGAGAAAAAGTAAAAGGTCCAGACTTCAGCTGACCTTGGAACACTAGAAGAAAGTGGTCAAGCCTTCTCTTGGACATGTGTGTGTGTGTATATAACTCCTGTTAACAGTAATGGGAATAACATGTGCATCTTGAGGGTCAAAAAATAACCCCAAAGTAAGCAAATCAGGAGAGGCCAAGAACAATCAAACTTTGTTACATTTCTAAATTTTGCCAAGACAATAGTTATTCCAGAATTATTTTATAGGTTAAGCAAAATCTGTCCATCTGCGATGGGATTTCATCTCCCTGTAGAACTTAGTTATTTCCCAGCTTTTCAATGGCTTAGTTTAGATAAGTGAATCAAGTCTCCAAGAACTCTTGTGCAAAAAGGAAGCAGCTGTTTGCAGAGATGAGATGCTGTGGTTAAGGATATCTCCTGGGAACAGTATGATAGGCACAGTACTTAAAAATTGTACAGATGCAAGAAGGAGAAGGAGGGATTGCTGCATAATTTTGTGATCTCTTCTGCCTGATGGGAAGGTGGTTTAGGAAGAGTCAGAAGTTCATATGAATTTGATTTGACAGCTCTAAGGACAGAATTTATTGATAGCCCAGCTGGTGTGTCCCTTTGCACTTTCTAAGGGAAGAGACACAAGCTCACCCTGTTTGCCTTTAAACTCTTGATTGCACCCAAATCTACAGTTAGCAGTAATTTTGAAAGTTTGGGGATTTTTTTTTTTTTTTTTAAGATATTGGCATTTTGTCAGGGCAATTTGGGCTGAGGGCCATAAACCAATTTTTATAAGCTACCATTTAATGTAGACTTTGTCTGATCGCAGTGTTCTGTCACCACCATCCTACATTTGACTGAATTGGCAAAATAGAGAGCTGAGCTTCTCAAGCCTATCTGTAGGYTCAAGAGACAAGCTGTATTAACAGAATACTAACAGATGTTGTTTGTCTGATTCCCTGASGATTCTACAAAAACCTTAGCCAGACCCTCAGCAACTTGTCTTTAAAAATGAATGTCTTTAAAAACAAAGAGTCATCCAGTCTCCTTGCTGTCATTTGCCAAGGAGATTATCAGCAATGGCACAAGGTCTACAGGGTAAGACTGGAATTTACTACCTGACTGGATTATTGCTATCAAAGACTTGTGGGCTACAGGAGGCTATTTCATGCAGGACTTCTGCAGGGTGGCTGGGGAGGATGAAAGATTTCTTCCAATTCTTCGATCAAAAGATATTTGTAAAGAGGAAGACAGCTGAGCTAATAAAGACCTACCAAACAGAAACACAGATGAGAAAGAAAAAGGATGTACCTCTGAGACCATGCAATTGGTTACATACTTAAAATATCCCACCAAAGCTGGACCAACCCAACATACAATAGAGGAAAAAAAAGTTACTTTGTGACCTCAGGAATCAGTAAAGCCAGCAAAGCATCTATTTTCTCTCTACTTTCCACAAGTAAGCAGAATCTGTGTTGCTATAATAGACACACACATATTTAAGTAAATCTATGAATATAGGCATTTAAAAATACATGCAGACACAAATATGCAGATTTTCACCTCTCCTTTMGGACCTTTTCAGAGTCCTACACTTCAATCCCAACATTTGCATAAGCTTTAGATGTCACTACTTGTGTCAAATGTTCTGTAAAGTATAACATTTACACTGTAAATATCAGGCTCTGTCTTCAAATCTGGGTGAACTTGGACAAACATTAACAATCATTTTTTTTTTTTTTACATTGGCATGGAGATAATACTTAGTTTTCTCAAATAAGACATAAGGTCTTCAGATCTAAGGAACAAATACAGACAATGAGGGGGGTAAAGGAARTGTCTCAAAAGATCTTCAAATACAGTTAAATTATTGTCATTCATGATTTCTGTTCAGATAATGTCAGTGTGCTTTTTTGGCTAAGGATGAAACAGTAATAAAGAAAGTTTTCTAACTTGGTAAAAAATATTTATTATAATAATTTCCACTTGTGATCCCAACTGTCCAGGCATTACCCACATTACTAATTTGTATACACTACAGACGTTTTGCATATTCAGAGTTTCATCAGGTATTACAACAAAGTGACATATCTTTGAGACTAGCACCATTTCAGACTAGTATCAGACCAAGTTATCACTGACTTAAATGTTTTCCAATGTAGATCATTCTTAACAATCCTGGATCACGGCTATCAATTCCAGGCACATAAATCAACATAGCTAGTATTTGCCTGGAAAATAACAGTCCAGGAAATAATAGAGCACAAATTTAATTGTGGGAGACTTTAAATTCAATCTGTTGCAATTATTCATGGTGAAAATATTGGACAAACCAACTCCTCCATGCTGGTCCTGAAGATTTTTTTTTTATAACGTATTTCTTTCTTTAGGGAGAAAATATAGTCTTTTGAGAATCTGATTTGGAGAAGGAGGATCTACCTCCAGCTTTGTCAAGCACTGTAATCATAAAGAAATAGGTCATTTCTTTTTGTTTCCATTCCCCTTCCTGTCATTCTGCTGTGTTACTTTCGGTCCTACCTATGAAGCATATACTAACAAGGCAATACTCATTTTTTGGCAAGTTGCATGAATTTCTGTTCTCAAGCTATTTGCCCCACAATCACTTTGTTATGTTTAATTGCTCATTCAAGTCATGTCACAGTTTGCGCTGACTGAATGCAGGACTGCAATGTTATTAATTTCAGCCTTAATAAATGTCCCTCCCTATTTTTAGGTTTGTAAACTAGCGTGTACATACAGAAACAGAAATTCAGACCTTTGTCCATTTGTCTAGAAGAACAGGACCTAACTCACCTGGATGTTTCTGAATTCTTGTATCTAATCCATTTAATTTAGTTATGTGATCATATAATTTTAAAAACATATATTCTTCCCGTTCTGGTAGTCTCCTATCAGTTATATCTCTGGAATTTTCTTATGTTTGTTGACTAATCAGCATTTTGCTTTTATTGTTACATAATACTTTAGAAAAATCTAAAAACACATGACATCTCACTGATTGTTAGAATGTCATTATTTACCATAGTTAAATGTTTATCTAATAATATATGCAAACAGCTTTTTTTTTTCCACGCTTAATTCAAGATTATCTATCACCAGCACCTTTGGTCTATTACCAGTTGGTAAGCTTCCTGATAAGTTAAATATAGACTGAACTTCATTTTGAAAGAATAAGACATACCTTTATACATACCTTTAAACTAAAGTGTTGGCTCCTCTGACAATATATTATCCTGTCCTAAACTTGCATGGTTTCAAACAATGTCATGCCGAAATTAGACCAAAACATTTTGGTGTTAGAATAATACATTGTTTTAAATAATAAACTAGAATAAAAGCATATATTTTCTAAAATATATGTTCAAAGATACTGATATATTGTTTAATTTCTACAACCCGGATTGTATAAAGAGGCATTTTGAAGGTTTTGAAGACATAATCAAGAGCAGAGAAGCTGCTTAGTGCAAGGAAAAGAGTGACCCTGGAAAAATTGAATGTTTCTACAGACAAACCTGGTAATTAGGTTCCTGACTGGCTTCCTTTCATCATTTGCAAATAAGACTAGTTTCCAAGGGCAGCTAAACTGAGATTACAAACCTACTTTTAGTTTGGGTGTGTAGAGGGGAAACTCTCTCTTACCAGGATTTGAAAAGTGCTGGAAAAATAATGACAGCCCTATTATCCTGCAGAACTATAAACAAGTGCTGGAGAAGAGTAGCAATTTAAGACTGACCACCACTATGCATAATGATATTTCTCTTTTCTGTTTACTACCGTTTATATAAATATTCACTAAGTGTTTATTTGTAAGATTTTGGTTAGCACTTCCTGTACACCATAAAATTCCATTGACTTCAATGGGCCTGTAAMAGGATGCCAGTTCAGGAATAAATTCTTGAATTATGTATCGAATATTTCTCCATATCTGAATGGAAGCCTGTTAGCRTATTTCCTGATCTAAGCATGAGGCCTCTGGTTAATATTTACATTGGAGGTTAAAATTCTTAATCAAAACAGAGTTTCTGAAAAGACACAACCACTTTGGAAATTCTGGACTTACTTTTATAACAATTCATCAATTCTCTGGAGTTTTGAAGCTCACATAACAAACCTGAGGTTTGAATCAAAGCTGGTTATCTACCCCTTTTGTATGCAAAAGCAAGTAGCCCAAAGTTCATGGTGGTGTTTTCCGTCCTGTATTTTTTGCCAAACTCAGTAAGGCATGTTTATTACAAACTTTTACAAATTATATGCTAACATAAACCCAAGCTAAGTCCTTGTCTGCAATAAATTCTAGTGCTACTAGTATTAAGTCTTCTAAAATATAGCTCATAAAAACATACGATTTGAAATAGAGCCATTTCAAAGGTAGTTTAGGTTACAACGTCTTCAACATACAACTGAGATCTGAGATTACTGAGCAGACTAGGTTTCCTTTAGCATGTTTATAATTTTGGAAACAGCCTCTGTAAATACTGTKAGGGTTGTGTTAAGGATTAAGCTTCTTTGATTTCCTTATTTCTAGCAGCCCTGACAATAGCAGAAGGACTTGTGGAGAGAGCTTTGTCCAATTTCACTCACCAAAATGAGTTTCTCTTGCCAATTACCTGTTTAGGTCCCATTTCGCACTTGTGCAAAATGATACATTATTACTACTTTCCACCAAAATGTGTAGGATAAGTGATTATTTAGGACTCGAATCATCCTTTTGGATTTAGGCTCCATAATAAGCAATTTTCCAAAACCAAACCTGCACCTAGATGTTCAGTGTCCATAACAGCATAAAGTTGTCTTATTTTTTTTTCCTCCTTGTCCTGTCACAAATAATAAAATAACAATAAAATAATAAAAGAAACAGAACAGGGGGTAGGAAAGAGCAGCATGAATGGTGCTTCTCCTGACATGGCATACAAACACTGTTTCAATCCCAGAGGAGATTTAGGAGCCATTAAGTCTTCTTGGAATACATTTCTAGGAAATGGATTAGGCCTTTATGATTCAGTCATTCTATGATGTTTATGAATTATCTGGTCTGAAAAAGTAGCTCTAGTACCACATAAACAAAAGACCAGATCCAATTCCATGTTGTCATATGAGCCACAGAAAGAAGCACTAAAAGCCAGATGGCCATGGGTAAAAGGGAGCCTGCAGCTGATGTGGGGCTACCACAAAGCTCTTGCTTTAACATCTTGTTCAGCCTTCTAAAGGACGTTTGAGTGGAAAACATTTCAAAGGACTTTGCGCTTTGAGTTCCCTAGTGTCAGATACCACTATATCATATAAGACTCTTTCATTGACTGATCAAGCTTCAAAGCAAAAACCAATGAAGTTTTTACTGTCTGCTTGCAATAGTTCATGACTACAGATCAAGACTGAKAGATCTTTGAAAACTGTCACCAACTCCTGCCTTTAGTTATGTTTTAGCATTTTTTAAAAATTGATGTTGTCATCAAATAGCCCCATTTCACCATTTTAGAGAAAGTTAGCCATTAAAAAATAAATATTTATCATCAAAATACTACTCCTCTACAGAGTTGATCATGGAAAGGGTATTTGATTAAAGTGTTTAAAGTTTTTCAGAGCATTGAATTGGAAAGATCTTCCATATTTATTATTGCTTGGAAGTCTTCCTACAGCATCTTCTCTGGCCTTTCAGTCACCCTAACAGAAACCATAAGCATGCCAATGTAAAACGTGTTATATCCCTGACGATTTTCATGCTCTGGCTCTCCTCACAGCTAGAACATTTAAGAAATTTTTAAAAATAAAACAGTTGACATTTATTGAAGGGAAGAGATTATGGAATTATGTCAAACAGAACACTAGCAGAATAAGCCTGCTAGTAAGTTTAACCCTTTCTAGAATTTTATTGCATATCTTAATAATTAACATCTTTAGTTAGAACACCATTTGGATATCATTAAAAAATGCAAAAATCTTGGCATAGCCTTAAGTTCGGGGGGTTTTTTAGACACATGCTTTTTGTCACTCAGCTCATTAATGGATCATTTTTATCAGAGAGTATCAAGTTGCATACATTAAACAGTTTTGCAATGTCCAATGTCCTGTTGAGACGGAAATAAAACTGTACAGATTTATCACTGTATTTAAAATGACTTGGAATAAATGCTTGTGAGCTGCATCTTCATTTAACCAAGACTTAGTAGTGTGTTCTCAATAACCAGTCTCAAAATTTGCATTACAAACCTGAGCATTCTGGAACATAAGTCAATCTCAGTAGCACCATTGCGTTCATTTGGGCTGCAACATCCCCTGCATAACATTTTGATGGTCATGTAGCAGCAAGAGGAGATAACAAACTAAAATCAAGYCTCAGGTCATTTAAGATTGATATGGTGATTTGAATTAATTTGGCTATTTCTTAACTGAAATAGGCTGAAAGTACTTGCTAAGGTACCACCTTCTCAACTGTTAAGGAAGYAACTACCAGCGGTGAAGTAGGAATTGAAATTTCATTATAATAGTTTCTTAATTTGCTCCTCTATCCACTACAGGATATCCAATAGCATATTCACCAAAGCTCTCACAGCACTGGCTAATTACTTACTTTGCCTTTTTTTTTTTTTCATACCACTCTTCTACAAGTACTAATTCATCTTAAATTGATTTCACCCTTAATGCAGCCAGATAACTAAATGACTTCCTTGCACAGAGTTTGCCAAATGGTCTTCCAAAGTACACAAAAGACTCTCTGAATTATAGATAAGGCCACTCAGCATAMAATACGTTGCAGAACATATTACAAATATGGACCCAAAGGATCATTTTCTTTACAGAAGACAATGCAGTCTAATAAATAGCATCTTCATAAATGGCATGTTTCAAAGATAACAGCAAGTGAGCAAAATAGAGCATTTAAAGAAGACAATATTCTTCCCTTTGTTAACAGGGAGAAAAGGAATTTGAGGAAAGAACTTTTGACTTTTCCTATAGAGAATAACACCATCAAATCTATGTGGTAGGATCTTTGGCATCCTTTTCATTTTTCCTCCGCAATATTTTCTCCCATTGAGAGTATATGGGAGAAAGATCAAATTGTAATAACTCCCTTAAGCATCCCCTGAGTAGGAATGCTACTTGGTCTTGGGATGAGGCAGTAGCTGAGCAGACTCAATAGCAGTGTGTCTGCTACACAACCTTCTCAGTTGCTTCCATCCTTTGTCAGTAGAGCTGAAAAGTCATAGTCTTGTGATAGTTGGCCTAGAAATGTTAAAGTGAAGATTTTTTGCCTGTATGAATCCAAAATTGAAGCGTCCAATGGTTTATGTCTGGAAGAAAACACATGTGCTTAGCATTTGTGTTTCCTGCTGGAAATCTCATTGCGAGAGCTTCCAGGGCAGTGTTCCATGGACATCCTTAACCTGCCACAAGCAGTGTGCCCTTCCAACCACACATTCATATAAACATTTGGCTACTCACTCTCTAATGGAATAGTATAGACTCTAGCCTCCCTATGCGATAAAGGTTTGTTCTCAGTTATTTCTTCACCCTGCCAGTCTGTTACAGCTCAACTTGCTGCAGAGGCAGACAAAACAATCTGATCTCTCTGCCAGTTTGCACATGTGGTTTTCTGTATGATTTCCTTAAGAAGGGTACAGAGTAAAGGATTTTATTGTGTGGATTTTTTCCCCTCCTTTCTCCTGCTATTTATCAATGTTTTCTCATTGGATGATGGCATCTTCCATGAGTTTTCTAAATTTTACAAATAAAAAGTCCTGAAAATGTAAAGATACTTATTGTTATTCTAAGTCCTCAGAAAGCTTTCCTTGTGGTGCATGTGAAGCAAGATTTCAAAGCTTTCACAGGTCCCTGCCTTGATAATCTGCTTCTATTCAAACGATTCCATGCCTGAATACTGATTGCACTCATATATTTGACTGACACAGCTGTGCCTCAGTAAATCCTTGCARCTTATGACCATCATGTATCATCCTCTCCCACTGAAGTTCTTCTCTGTGTAAATCATGTGAATATTCATTACACGAGGAACTWAAATGCGATTCTCTCATCTGCCAAAGAATATCTAACTATCAAGTTGATTGATCAGCTGCATTCCTCCCCATCTCCCAAAGTATTTGATATATATTAACTAAAGTATTTCAGTAAGATGAGAGCACCCTCAYCTCAAAGAACCTGGGAGCATAAGAAATAAGCTCGATAAGAAATGGAACCAAAGCAGGAAGGACTTTCAAATACAAGTAGTCACCTATCAGATGTCTGCTTAAAATATAGGGATGAGATTTCTCTTGGCCAGTTTGGATGACATGCTTAATTCAAACACCAGATTCACAGTGGAGAAACCTAAGTAGAGCTCAATGCCTTACTCTAAGAAATACGGCTGACATCTTGTTTTTCTCTGGCAGAGCTTAGCTTGCTGGTCTCCAGAGACACAACTCTAAGCTGACTTAACTCTTCCTTTACATTCATCAAGGAAGAGGAGTGTCAAACCTTGCAACAAAAGCTCCTACGAACCAGCASGATGCCTTAACGTTAGGTGCTACAGAAGCCTGAATTGTATTCTTGGCACTTAGCCCTGAATTTCCTGTATGTAAACTGCCCCCTCAAAATAACAACTGATTAGTTAACAGTTACTATAATAAGTCTTCATTTAATATTCTTTATGAAAATTATATGAAGATGCACTTACAAATCACTTGCGGCTGAGATACTGTAAAAGTTTCTGAGTTTTTCATATGGGAATATTTTCTGAATAGCTATAATCTATACATAACACATTTTCTGTTTTTTGTACAATAGATATTCTGCAGTTTTACTTATATACATTTGTTATGGCATGCTAGCAGAAGAAAACAAACTTCCTTTTTATTTTGATGATCAAGTGTATGGCATATCATTTGAAACTGGAATAAATCCCACAATAAAATTTGTAAAATGTTTAATTAAAGCCTAGTTTAGGAATGTTTTACATATGCAAATTTTTATAGTGACTATGTGATTTCCAGATGAAAACTATATGGTCATAGTGCTAAGGTTAGACTATCCAATCAGTACCACATTTAAATGTCCTCAACTAAGTTGGAAAGTTCTTCGTGCAAGCATGTTACTTGCCTACTTAAGTGATGTATTTGAAAGTCAATGACTTGTGAATAACTCAATGATCTGAGTTATTTTGGAACCTGAGATTATCTTAAAACACATAGTTTCATAGGCTAAGAAAATATGAGCAGAAAGGGTGGTTTTTGCCATCCATCCATCCACTTTTTCCCCTTCTTGGCACAAAACTTATGCAAACTGAGCAAGTGGGTGCTTACATAACAGTTTTTGTGAGCAAACTTCTGGAAAAAAGTGCAATTTGCCAAGTGTGTCAAAAATCACTATCTGCTCATCTAATTTCTATTCTTGACATTCTTCTAGATGCACTTAAAAAGTACATGACAATCTCTCTTGTGTTTACTTCAGTAAAGTACAGCTGAGAGGTTCTGAGGGTTTTTTTCCACCATGTGGAAAGAAGGCAGGTAGGTAGAGGAGATTTCATGATCCATCTATATACTCTTTTACAAAGGTAGGATTAAGGGTGTGATGTCAGAAGCAGTCACTATTGCCTTTTTTTTTTTTTTTTTTATTCTATGGGAGTCAATATTAAAAATTCCATATTGTCACATATATTTGTCACAATATATTTGTCCCTTGACAATCATTTCAGCAATTTAAGCTGACAATGTTCCTGCAATTACTATTCATAAAATAAGCTGTAATTTTGGGAAGAATATGTGATAGCAACGTTTAATAATGTGATTCAAAATAAGCATCGTTAATTTTAAAAGTGAACTACTTGACACATTTCTATATAATGCTGATCAGACATATAAAAATGCACTTCAAAAAAGTACCAGGTAGKGATGCATTAGTACTTAAAAAATTAAAAAGCCAATTAATTCACAAAATGAGACTGCAGAATAATCTCTCTGTGGACATTAAGACTTCTTTAACTCAAAGACTTAAAATTATCAATATGCTTACATCTGTCAATCCATGTTATGCCTCTTCTCAAGAAAGCCACCTTTTGGTCCTTCTGATTTGTAACTACAGAAACTTATTGAAACATGCAATAAGGGTTTTTTTTTTTTAATTATTAGCTAGATAATGGAAATGTGTTAATATTGAGCAGTGATTTAATTCCATTGGTTTCATAAGCAATTACATCTCATTAGAGAAACTGTAATTGCTATCAGCTGCAGTAAACTTAGAAAGTATAGATTCTAACTCAATTTGTTCCTAAAGGCAAAGGATGGAATACCATTATTTTCAGCTGTGAGTGAACKTCATCTCTGAAAATGTCTCTCTTAAAGCTAGTATCCTTTCGTTTATTTACTGTTGAAAGATGATCGCATTTAAGCATAAGCATAGCAAAATTTTTGACTTTTCCAATAAAGTACATACTCAAGTGATTCTCAAATAACTTATCYATGGAAACATGGTACAAAGAGAGAGGTTGTTTACTGTTAAAAACTCTCCTTGAATACAATGTTGTATATTGAATTAAAAACTAAAAACAGCAGTCAGAAAAGACTGATAAGAAAAAAAGATGAGGTTTTTACTATGAGGCAGAATATGAAATATTACCACACTTGGGGAGTAAATGGCAAGGGAAATGGTACAAATACGTGAAGAATTCTGCTACAGTAAAATATTTWWWWWAAAAAAAAGTTTTTTAAAAAARGAAAATACATTGGAAAATCTTAAACTACAGAAAAGTGCTATATCTGCCCTGGAGTTATRTATGAATACATTACTTTTTTATATTCTTAGATCTGATCTATTGATTTAAAGGAGACATAGGAATTAAATGTATTCAGAGATTCATGTCAGAGATACAGAATAAAGCAACAAACTCAACCTACCATACTGAGGGAAATACAACATCTAAAAAAGTAACCTGCTGCCACACAAGGAGGTACTCATAACACCGACAGATTCAACATTATGTTTGCACCACAGAGATAAGAAAAGCAGCTCTGTATTGTCCAAGGGGCACCAAGAAGTCCCTATTTCCTCCAGGACAAATTCCCAGACATACGGAGTCCGGGGTCAATTCTGAATAGCTCAACATCAGAGCAAAGCCTACGGCCATCCCCCAGCAGGAGGGAGGCAGAGGATGAGAAATCACTCTGAAACTGGTGCACAGGCAATGTCCGCYGGCAAGAGTTATCTGAGGTTGCCAACAGCTAGAGGAAAAAGACTGGGATTTTGGAAGGAACAGATAACGTAGGGGAAGGCAGAGAGTGAAGGACTTTATAGCATATATATGTATATGTTTACACACATATATATAGTCAGATGTGCRTATACACGTTTATATATATACACATATGCTTTTTCTGGCTTGAGGGTCACAACAATCTATGGTTGTYGTAAGATGACAGCTGAGCACCTGACACTCCTCTAAAGAAAGGGTAAGTGTTAGACGGGTTTTAAATCCAAAATCCCTAGCCTCTAAGTGAAAAATACTAAGACAACTGAGCTGTGGCTCATAAGATCCCAGAGAAATGAGTAGACACTCAACACTTCCATGTTCTTCTGCAAGACAGTGCTGGTTGCAAAGGCATCTCACAGTCACCCACGTGGACGTCCCTTGGAGCCCTAGACACAGGCACCTCCGAACAAGGAAGCCTCTGTATACACATCCGACTGTTTTCATGTGCACGTAACCAGCCAACTGTTTAAATACGTGTTTTGCTCAGACATGTTACAGATCGGCACATATTTGTAGGCGCGTACGCCATGCAAGCCTGGCTTTGACAAGCCAGCCCCTCTGCACTAAGCAGCTCAGCATATCCCTTTTCATCCAYGTTCCCTATGCCTCAGCCCTACGTGAAAGCAAAGGCAACGCTGGAACTAAACTAGCAAAAACGATYGGGTTCATTGCTATGTTTCAGGCAAAGGTAAAAACACGCTGCTCTCGCCTTACCCCAGCACCAGGGCAGGTTGTGTGGGCTAGTTTAGCATGCAGGCTCTCACTCCACCACCTCGCTTTAGCAAACAGGCAACGTACAATGCAGCTCTGGTCTCATCACAAAATGTGGAACATCTGGGAGAAATGCCACTTGTGAAGGCAATCGGGACCCCGCTGACAGACAAAGTGAACATTATAATGAAATGCCATTCCTCAGCTGTTTGCAGAATTAATTTCCCTGTAGACTTTTCTAATTAGCTGGCTCTTTCCAGCCTGTTCCCCACAGAGGAAGCAGAAAGGAAGCAAAAGGCTAGCACCTGCTCCTAAAGCTCCGGCTGGGAAACAAAAAATTAGATTTAAGGATGACATATACAGTAAGTATTTAGGCACTAGAAAGTCTTCCATCCATGCAGCTGTGGGGATGAAGTAACTCTATTTGAAAGCTTAATGGAGATTCTTTTGTGGGGAAGAATTTCCAGTGGCTCACATTCCAGACAGTTAACCACATTACTGAGGGGAAGAAAAGGGATTTGTTCAAGTGTCAAGAACCAACTTNAAAAAAAAAAAAAAAAAAAAAAAAAAAAAAAAAAAAAAAAAAAAAAAAAAAAGAAGAAGAACTTATGAGTAGAAAAGAAAGATAAAGCCAGGCTCAGGGATGATTTTATATGCAGCTTTTCCACTCACCTACAGGCTATTTTTGATCACTTCACTTTTTCCATAACTTCAAACTAAAATCCATTATTATGTTGGAATGCAGTATATGATATTATCTCAGAAGTAACAGCTAAAACCACAGAGTTTGTTCCTAACTAAAGTGAGTCATTGGAACAAAAGAAATAACATGGTGATTGCTTTGAATTCACATGCAGTGGGTTATTGAACAGGAAGAAGGGATGAAGGGTATTTCACGGAATACAAACACAAGAACAAAGTAGCCCAAGAAAAGCAGTTTGCATTTATGACCACACAAGTAATTTCACAAAATAACCTCTAATACTGGATATACAGGGGGGAGATGACCCTCTAAGGGTAGATTATATGAGAAAAAAAAGCTTTCTTATGATGACTCTTTGAATACCTACAAACAGTTCAATAATTTTTTTCATTTTCTTTTCATCCGATAGACCTTAAAATATATATGAATGATTATAAATATAAATGAAGGATTTAYAGTAAGATTATGGATAGTATCTAACTAAATTCATTTGCTGTACTTTGATCAGCACAATGTTTGAATTAGGTCTTGAGGCTAGCAATAGCCAGGTCTTCATATAGCTAGAATTTGCTTTTATTGTACAGTACTCCTTACTTTTTGTAAAAATGCAAAATATTCGCTGAAAGTTGTTTTTAATAGAATCACTGTATATATATAGTGAGGGGAGGAGGAATGGTCTGTATGATTAACAGACTTTTTAGCTAATAATGTAATGATCAAGATGAAGCATTGCAATTCTGCAAGTTCTTAATTCTCCAATACAGTTTTAAATAACCAAATGCAACACGGTGCATAGGCAGAAGCATGAGTTTGCTAGGCAAGAGGAAAAGCAGCTAATGCTTTCTGCATGGGACAAATATCCAAACCTTGTTTCTTACTTAAAGACAATTTGAGAGTAACAATCGTAATAAAATAAAAATTGAAGGCATAAGGTAAGGCTGTTCCTGCTTCTCATAGACACAGCACAATCACATTTTCTGGTAAGCTGTTTGTCTGTGGAAATTTTTTAAATGACATCTTTCTCATAACAGCTGGTGGTAGCAGATTTTTTCAAATGTGCCTGTGTATATTTCAAATGAACTTCCCCCTAAAACTTGTGTTGAGGGGGAGAATTTCAAACTTCAGAAAACTTGAGTAAACAACAGGCACTTACGTTCCTCGTGACTGGTATAGTTTAACTTTGAAAAACTCCCAAGACAGTCTGGCCCATTAGCTGCACCTGTCCAATTGCAGGTGTCACGCATTTTCAGGGTGCACAGAATATGTTATTTCATTGCTTTCTGGGCATTTCAATCGATTTTTTTTCTAATCCCATTATTTCTCCCTTTGAAATTCCAAGTAAGGAGTAGAAGGAGAGAAGTTTGTGTGCGTTTGGAAAGTAACAGGAACAGTAATTCACAGAGAAGCATAAAATGAAACAATACATTTGTTATCCACTAATAATAATTTACATTTTACAGATTTTTTTTTTCATTTCCACCATACTACTACTTAAAAGGAAAAAAAAGTTTCCCTGACTTGTTTTGAATAACTTCTAATTTGAATGTACACTTGTTATAATATATATATACAAGCATATATATATATAAGCATATATACAAGCATATATATATATAAGCATATATACAAGCATATATATATACAAGCATATATATACAAGCATATATATATATAATATATATATACAAGCATATAAAAGCTGTCTAAAGGCAGCTGTTCACCAGAAGTCCTGAATCAATACTGGTTTCAGTTAAATTTAAGTCACATGGCTCATTCAAATAGAGTCGTTTTTTTCTTTCTTACAACAAGGTAAAGAAACAGAGAAGAACTTGAGAGTAAAGAGGGCAGATTGTTCCCAGGTGATTACAGTTGCATAATATTTTTATCTAAGTCTCAAGTCAAGCAAACAAGCTAAGGGAACGTTGGTTTGTCTGAATGAAATTATCTCTGCTTATTTATTGCATAACTGAATTAAGAATATATTAGAATAAATAAAGTTGTATCAGTGACCTTTAAAAGCATGTTCGGGTTATTACATTACTTGTGTTTTATTTTGCTTTTGGTTAGTTTGTCTGTAAATCTAGAGCACATGACCAAAAGAATGGTCTCTTTCCTAGAAAGGAAAATAGATCAGATGTACTCTGAGAAGCCTCTAACCTGCAGCAACGAAGTCTGCATTAATATGCATCAGATTCTTTCTCTCAGTTCTATAATATCTTAGCAAGCACTTTTTTTGTATGTTCTGAAAAACTTAGAAAAATATCAGATAGACCACAGAAGATGTGTATTTGACTCAAACTTCGGAAACAGGAACCATTTGTATTTTGAGTCCTATTATGCTGCTATTGATTGGTGTTATTTATATTTTCGGATAGCAAAACCCTGCCCATGATAAAAAGGAAGGGTCAAAAAACACACTCAGCTATAACAGACAAATATCTAACAGAATTGACTACAGAACAGAAATCCAAATGTAAGGGGTATGGCTTGAGGCCAATTAGGTCATCACTTTCAAAAGCCTAAAGTTATCACTCACTCTCCCTTCTCCCACCTTCCCCTCATAGATTTGTTCTGCCTGCTCCAGAAGACCTCAAGCACACAGTGGACTTGTTCTACCTCATGCTCTTCCTTGCTTTATCATTTTTTTTTTTTATTTTTTTTTTTTTATCATCTGTTTCTCGGTTCTGATGACTCGTACTGTTTCCCTTGAGCGTACTCATCTGGGCTAATGTTGCTAAACAAATGACATGGCCAGATCCCAAGTTCTTGGGTAGACTGACTGACCCCTTCTATTTGCAATGTAAGACACAGCAGCCCAAGACAGGCTAACAGGTTGCGACATGCATATTAAAATCACTTTAATTCTTTATATCCTTATCTCTAACAGCAAATCTATGTAGCTCAGGATATGAACTGCAAATGAGAGATGAAGAACCGGTTACTGCTTATCAGGAATGATGGAATTTGAGATGAAGGTTGGCTTTTTTTTTTTTTTTTTTTTTTTTTTTTTTTTTTTTTTTTTTTGAGAGGCCCAACTGATGTTTATCGGTTGACCCCTGGTTCAGGTAATGGAGCAGTTGGCAGGGAGCTACATATACACTGATTAGATTGAGCTGGTATTGAGACCAACTTCTGATTTCCTCAGTATTATTTGTACATGTTCTTTATTGCTCTACATAGTCCAATCATCCGCTTCCTGGCTAAGGAAATGGAATTGACATCCTGTTGGAGCACCGCTACCAGCCCTCCATATTTTATTATGTGAGACAACACATAATGGCTGGATGGTAAGAGCCAAGCCTCTTACTATTTTTCATAGTAAAATTAGGCTCCTATAAAATCTGCTTTCTTCTGACCAAACTGCAGTAACACACAACTTGGTGATCTAAGAAAAGATTTACGGTAGTGGGATAATCAGGATATTACTTTTAACCAACATTTCTGTGGCTAAGGCAACTGCTGTCTTCTTTCAGGAACTAAATATTTGTGCAGCCAGAGTGGCTTTCAACTCTTATGTGTGCTAAGAATCTCAAACATGCTTCTGCTCTGTCTTGCAGAAGTTACCACATTACTTCTCTCTTCACTACTAAAGTCATGGCCTGTGGTATATTTGGGCCTCTCTCATTTCTCATAAATATCTTATGATTTGTCGCTTTTCTTCTCACTTGTCTGCCACAAAAGATCCTGCAAGTAATCCATCCAAGGGGGATATTCACAACCAGTTGTCCAAAAAGCTCCCTCATTGCATCTGCAGGCCTAAGCCCAAGGGACCGACCCTGCAACTACAGCCGAGATTCCCTGTAAAACAAATAACGAGTTATCACATATGTACATATAGATTTCTACTACACCAGTGAACACATTTGCATTGACATTTCCTTTTCCACCCTGGCTATTAAACCTCGTATTTCACATATCTGTACAGAAGTCCAGGTTTGATTTCCATGAATGGCCCACACTATGGCTTTTTTTTTTTTATGTTATTCAATCTCCTACAGGCTTCTCTCCAAACCAAGCAACTAAAATAAAACATGGCTTCCTTCCCTGAGAGGGTTTCATAGCCCAGCTCTCCAACTTTCTCTCCTACCACAAACACGCAATGCAGTTGTGCAATAGCCTAGGAAGGAATGGTGAGATCAGAGCCGTGACTGCAGACATCCTGACACGGGGATCTGGCAGCTATTCAACACAAACACAATTAGAGGACTTACCCTTGCGTGAAGTATTTGCTTTCCTGATAGTCACCAGCCTTAACCTCTAGGAATGCTTACGAATCAGATAGCGCTCTTTGAGGAGGGCGAGCCTTTTCAAGCTCCTCTGTCTTGCTTTAGCCAACACAGATATAGAGAAGAAAGAAATTCCACAACATCATACAACGTCTCCAAGTGAAAGCATTTCAAAAGACAGAACAGCCATGGTCTCGACCCCTGCCAAGGTTTCATGTACCAAAGATCACATTTTACTTGCGCCTCGCCCCTTCCATCAGCAGCAAAAAATAACAACACAACACACAAACTTTGAAATGCACAGCAAATGTGAACACTGGGGGCACTATGAGTCCTGTTTGTTGGTGTCATATTATCGTAGGCTTCTTTGGCTGTGGTGATACCATTACATGATGACAGGGATTTGTGCATCGCATGAAACTTTTTTCATTTTATGACATATGTCTGTACAGATCTTTGAATTAGACACAAAAAACATTCACACATTCGCACTTTATGAAAATCTGGCCTAACGTACATGTATGTTATACAATTTACAAATTCTAAAGAAGAAAAATGCAAATATTTAAGTAGGTTTATTACAATCAGCAGTAAATTCTGTTCTTTTTCACAGAGGTAACAATTAATTTCAAAATCTGCTCATATCTACTCATAAGTCAAACGTCAAACTGCGACAGCAGTTTCAAAGGGAAATTCTGGTTCTAAAATGCCCAAGGAGTGAAATTATTCTCACTTTAATCCATACTGCTAATGCAAAAGAACGGGATGAAGAAGTACCATTGAGGAATACCTCAGCAGCATAACCTTGTGGTACTGAGTGGAAGGTCACTCAGTGGGATTTCCAGGGGAATTTGATACAGTGCCATGATTATCATGGGTACAGAAATTTATAGAGGCACTGAACGGGGCAAATGAGCTGAGCTAAGCTGAGCACCACACTAAGTATATGGTACTGCTAGCACTGAAGATAACTTGCTCAGTTCATCAAAGGTATCTCCATAAGAAGACACATTGCACAGAAAACTTTCTGAATTCAAGTTAATTTATATAGCATAAAACAAAATAGCGAGAAAAAAATCTGAAAGAATGACTCTAACTCAGAAACAGCCTGAACTTTCAATTCTGTAATGTGGGATCTGCCCGATCTAACCCATCACTCTAAGTAGGAACATTCAGATATGCCTTAAACCCTTGGGGAGCAGCTTAACAGCTGTAAGAGCAGCAGTTGTGTAGTTTACCGGCCTTCTAATGCAACGGGATGCRCTTTGCTATTGTTGGTAGCTTTCACAAATAACTATTTGAGAGGCAGAAGGGAGCAAGAAAATAGGAACTTGCCCCTCTCCCATTCCCAAATACTCAGGGTAATGTTTTACATGGTACCAGAAGAATAACAATAATAGCTCAGCCTAATATTAATGATCTCASAGTTCCAAGTAAAGGAGCTAATTTACGTTACACAGGTGCGGGTGACACAACCAGGATACGCTCAAGGGAGAGACCACCTGAGTATCATGGTGCTGGTATTAAAGCAGTGACATTAAGCAAGCAAAATGCAGCAAACAAAATATATTTCCGGGATAGCTCTTGATTTCTACAGACCTTCCCAAGCCAGACATTCATCCCAAAATAAAAAATTGGCAACGCACTATAAATGGTTTCTGGTCTTGACTTTTTGTAACTCCACTAAAGAAACACAATATAAATCTGCAACTCTGTATCCGGACAATAACAAAATACATGAAGAAAACGCTCTTGCAGTTGTTCCAGATGAAGAAAAAAAAAAAAAAAAAAAAGAAGAAGAAAAAAAAGATTTCAAAATCCATCAGTGCTTATAAACAAGGATGTTACTTTCCCCTTCCTTATCCAGAACTGTCCTTAATTGAAAGGATCAGCATCTAAAGCAACTGGTGCTGCCCTGCACATGTATCCCCTTTGCACCTCTTCCTTCTTATTTCTTCAGTGTTTTTATTAACATTAGTGACTTATCTAAGTATTAGAATGTTTGGCTGCTTGGAAGCTTATCAACGGCAAATTTTATGGGCTGTTTAGTGATGGAAACAGGAGGAGCTGGAGCTCTGCCCCCCCAGCTCCCTCGATATGGAAGTCTTCAAGAAGCCGTGGAATGTGCTCTCTGGTATTTTTGGTATCTTTAAAGTGTCAAGAGTGCAGAATTTCTCTTGTCAGTTGTCACAGTGTGACTCACAATTAGAGCCATCTGCTCTGCATTCACCTCCCCAGGGGCACCGCTCGTTTTTCACGGACTTCCTGTTGTTGACAGCACAGTTCCTCCCTGTATCACTCTCCACCAGCACCCGCACTCCTCGCAGACATTGCACCGGGCTTAAGGAGATTTCCCTTGGGAAAGCCTTTATCCTTGTTTGGCTAGGGATGGGGGAAAATATGGACTGTTGAGAAAAATCGGACAGCAGAGGCTGGGTTTCCAAAGGAACTGAACACATTCCATTGCTTATTTTTTACAGCAGGACTCCATTGTTTTTAGACCTCTTTGAAAAATCTCAGCGTTTCTCTAAGTACATTTTTAGCTCAAGCAGTGGAGCAGCTTGAAAAAATGAAGAAGTATTTCAGATAATTCTTTTTTAATTTTTGATAGAAAGAGACGGCTCACTATCTAAATATTGATCATTTTTCAAGTAAGATTTTGAACAATGAACTTCACATGGGGAATACACTGGCTTCCCTCCCTCCYATCCCTTATTTAAAAAACAAATTAAAAAAAACATAAAAACATTTGCGCTACAGATTTTTCACATCAAATACCTTCACTGAGAGAGGCTAACTAGCCCAAGCACAGCACCTTGCTGACACAGATATACTGTTCATGGATACAGCATTAGTGTCTGGGCCATGTAGAAATACCTGTAGATCTATAATAAATGTATGCTGTAGATCTACCTATGCCTATGTCTTTAAGTCTCTGTGRATGAAGGTCTTAGTATTTAGGATCTGACCAGCAGAAACTGCAAGTTTAGCCACCTGTGCATGCAAATATTAGGGATACAACTATTTTCAGCCTTTGGGYATTTCCCATCCTAAGGGCTACATCCAGACTTAGGCTCCCATCTACTTAGGGACATAATGCCTGCTTGTTCAAGTAACCCTCCCTCAGGCATCCAAACACACAGCTGAACCTCGAAGCTTTTGTCTAAAACTTTAGGGCAATTCTGGGCCCTGTACCTGACCCTGGACCATTATTATCACTGATAATCAACTTTGGAAACTTTTAAAACTGATAAATCATCTTTTTTTTTTTTTTTTTTTTTTTTTTAACCACATCCTAGCAATAAAATCTAGTTGAATAATTTTGATGCTGCTTACTGGAATCTTCACAGAAATAGCTGGCCTCACCCAGAAACAGACTGAATATATTCACATTTCTCCAAATACATATCCAGCAGACTTCATGTCATGATGCAACTGCATGCATTCAGTCACATCACATCAATATGCTGCACACAAGCCTTTCATTTGTCCACTAAATTAGTATAACACAACAGCTGAAGTAGTTCTCACTGACCCTCATCTTCAACAAAAAAAAWGAACTTCGCTTCATTATTTCAACCATCCCTCTACCAGGGTTCTATTTAAGGTCAATGTAATTTGGACCCTGGATCCACAGTGCTTAAATTATCACAAAAATACAAGTTTCCATTGGCTTAATCAAGAAAACATGTTCTAAAGAAAGATAAAACACACCCTCTCTTTAAAATCACATTTCCAAAAAGCAACTCCACACTCATCTTGTAAAACTGTTAAGAAATCCCTAGTTCCCCAAAATATGAGGAGGAGAACTCTCTGCAGACTAGAATATTATTTCATATTTGTTGGGTAATCTAGTAAACCCAGATGGAAAGAAACTGGAAAAAGAAAAATGAAACATTTTCAGTGGTGCCTCAGATTGCTCATCAATCTTGTGTCTCAGATACGTATTTGAATTGAAAGTTTTCAATGTTTTACAGCTCAATCTCCGCTGAGAAACAGCACTTGCTTTTTCTTTCATATTTCCTCCTTGATAATCAAGAAATGGAATCGGTATTTACCATTAAAGTCTTGATGACTCCTGCACTATCCTATTAGATAGAGATGGTGAAGCCTACTCACTGAATAGATGCTTATTGAATTAATGCATCTCCTTGTAATGTTAATATGTTAATCTTCTCAGATAGTGAAAAGATGTGCTCAGAGTTGGTATCTGCTCCATTTTTCTTCAGCCTTTTGTGTTTTCCTGTTTCTTTAAATGACAGTTTAAATAAAATGAGTCATCGAGGAAGTATGCTGCTTTTTACAGGAGTGGGCAGCTTAAAAATTATAGATGAAATGAGGAAAAAATAATAATGTGTCAAACATCCTTAGCAAAGACTGACACAACCCATGGAATGGGGGCTCTCTTGACATTTCTGGCTTTCAAATGTTTAAAGTAAATCCCTCACACAAAATTACTGGAGTGTACCAGATCTCTGTTTGTAGTATCAGTTGGGAAGCTGCCTCTAAAGCACCTTAGTATGCATTCACCACCCTGCCAACAAATTCTATTCTACCAACAAATATTACACAATTCTATAGCAAAAAGAATTTATAAATGACATAGCTATTGACCATCTATGAAATTTGAAAATCTTGAACTGAAAGAGTCTTTCTGATGGCTACTAAGTATAGAYAGAAATCCAAAGCAATATTATGTGCTCTTACTGTAGGCTTTTCTTATAATAGTTTAACACTCAATGCAACACAAGAGAGTTATTTTCCAGAATCCTTCCAGTTCTTCCATTTTGAGAACATTGCCCTTGCTTAGCTGTCTGAAGTACAATTTGAAATGAGGAAGATGTTCAACCATTTGCAAAGTTAGCAGAATTGGACATTATGCATTTAATTGCAAATATTATTTCACTCCCAATTTGATTTTTCTCTGTGTTTTTACTTCCCGTTCCTTATTTGTCACATACTTGTAGTTTCATCCCATTGACCGTAGTAGTGTCCAAAAGTTTCATTATGGAGACACGAGCAAAGAGTCCTAATCAAAATGCTTAGTCTCGGCAAAGGTATCTTTGCACATTAGGTCATATCTACCAGAACCTGAATGTTTTGAAACTAACATACAGATAAAAGAAATACTAGGATTTACTTTGAAATTTAATGAAAATACACTCAGCTTATATCACTTTTCAGAAGGGTAAAATGGCAATAGGGCTGATTAACATGGCAAAAATAAACTGAAGAATCTCTCTTTTCAAGAAGAAGTGTATAGAAAAACATTGTGACTGAGGAGATCTATTTTAATTTTGAAAACCTCAAGCATTACATCACAGACAGACTTGAGGCCTTGTATTTTAATACTTAATTTTATAAAATAACCCACAAGCAATAGAAAGGTCACAAGAGCTATTGCAATCCATGGGCAGTTAAGCAGGAGAATGCCTTGATGCCCTTTAGCCTTTGAGTGTGCTGCAGGACAGGGGAGTTTGGTGCTAAACGACAAATTGAGTTAGAAATATTTGAGTCATAAACCATAGTAAATCTTTTAGCACTTGAAACACCATGTGACACTCCGAACCGAGAGCAAATGAAGTGTTAGTCTATGCATGTTTAAAATGTATGGAGGTTGTGTTTACCAGATTATCCATTTCTTAACTATGTCTCCTTTAGGAGTCTTTGCAAGCTGATGGCCAAAGCCATTCCAGAAGAAGTTATTTACAGAACACTTCTGTAGTATAATTTAACAGAAATTATGCATGTATCTCTCTGAAAGTAAAATTATTTAGGTTGCAAAGTCAAGCACAGCTAAATTAGGAAGTGACAGATTTATGTGTGCCTGCATAACCTCTGTTCAGCCCTCTTGTAGGTCCTGTGCCCTGAGTGAGGCAGAGGTCCTTTGGAAAAAATAGTATGTGACTACGCAATTAAAGACTATGTCTTAATGCAGAAAGGGACTGAATTAAGTTTTGGTAGGCAGCTACATACACAACATTGCCTAACAGTTAAGTTTTAGGCTTTGGAATCTTAGAACACAATTTCTGGGGTGAGACATCTTCAGATGACTTATAAATATATAGGCAAGAAATAATTCTAGTGTGATCCCTGAACCATTATTATCACAGAACACCTTTCTAGTTACCTGAGCCTGCAGAAAGAAGGATATCATTTGGAAAAGGATGCTCCTTCTGCAATGGGAACCATCACTTGATCTGAGATGGTTCCTCTTCCCTCATTTTCTGCACAGTTTTGTTATCAATATGTAAAGGAAACAGTGAAACAAGTGTCTTCATCTGAATCTTACTCCGCACAGTCTTCTGATCCTGTAATTATGCCAGCAATCACACTCGTCAGAGGAGATGCATCGAAATATAATTTCTTTCTTCCGACCCAATTTTGAGTGCCTGCTTAGAATTTCTAAGGACGAGTCATACTGACAGGAACCTCAACTATGATTAGTGAAAGCTTTCTGATCAACATGATTATACATTTCCAGGGAGGAGGAGGCCTGAAAAACCCGGCATCAACACAGCTGCCACTTCTGCACAGCAAGTCTTCCCGGGCCTCTCCTGTTCTGACAGGATTCTTTCCTAAGAGGAAGGAGCACAGGCATTTCTGCAGTTTCATTCACCAACAAACTTCCATCTCCTTGGTTAAAACCACACAGTGGAAACCAGCACAAGATATTAAGTGAATTTAGATCAATGTACTCTTTCAATCTTTCTCTTCTTTGCTTTAGGGGTTCTGTAAAGATAATTAAATACTAAAATAGCAYGTTACTGCAATATAAGCTAGGACTGCAAAAGGGCCAAACTGAAGAAAGAGAAGCTGCTATGAAGTTGGACACAATGAGTTTATGAAGGTATGAAAGTCATCACCATACCCAGTAACAAAAAAATTCATAGAGTTGCAAGGAGACAATTATCACTTTTTATTTCCTGACTTCTACATGCTGCTACAACCTCAGTCCTTACTTTGCATATGTGGCATTTTTTGATTCAAAATTTAGTATTGTTGCTTTAGGTCTTAAATGTCAAGCAATTTCCAGCCAGGAATAAATATTTACTTACAGATTTTAAACACATTAAAAAAGAAAAAAAAAGAAAAAAAAAAGGATTTGTTATGGAAATATTTCCAAACCCAAGCAACCCAGAAGTTGCTCCAAAACATTGTGGTTCTCCAAAACAGTGTTTTAGAGCACACAATGAGATATGTACAATTAGGACACTGTTTTCATGACAACACCATGCAAGAAATAACAGAAGGACTTCTGATTCCTGAAGGAAGACTGCAGTACTATGTTTTTAACTCATCTAGAATATTTCACTCACTCAAAGATCTCAAAACTGTCTTTCCAAATGAACCAGTCAAATAGTCATCAAAATGAGTAACACAGTATTGTGAGGCCAGAGTGTTAAATCCAAAGTGAAGATATACTTCACTGAAAAAAAAAAATACAAAATTTTGCTACAATAGGACAGACCACTGAAGGCTGCAGAAACTATGCTGGAGGATTTGGGATTAGCTCTTCTACAGTGTTCTTTATTATGGATTATTGTCAAGCTAGAAAAATAGGGTTTGAGTTCTGGTACTCTTATCCAGAGCATCAGTCATCCTTTCTTATTGATTTGAACAGGCCTCAACTTTTGCCCATATCTTGCAGCATTACTAAAAGGGAGGATTAAGGAAAGACTAGGTTTAACAGCAAATCCAACACTGGGGCTGTTACCAAACAATTTCTGACAGAAAAGTGTCACTGCCAATGAAGAAGAGAAGGAAGATAAACGGCGAGGACTGTATATTAGGCCTCACAGGAAGTGACTGCAAACCATTCTCCACTGCATGATGCAAGATGCAGGTAGGAATCTTGGGAAGCCTTTGCTATAGATCTACGATTTACAGATATCATGGTCTCCATTTCTAGCCACAGAGCAGAATGTGGCTGGGCACTACCAGGCTGGCTCCCACTTGCAAAGCCATTAAGCTATGTCAGTGTTGTGCTGCAACCCATGAAAAAGAAGCATCATTTCCAGTTCTTAGAGGAAGCAGAATGTCTCARCTCGCCCAAGAACAGCTTGTGACTAGGTAGAGCTATCAGCTCTCGCGTGTGCGTCAGGCCCAGCAGGCAGCCTGGCACAGAAGTCCACAACTCTGAGCATACTTTCACTTCAAAAGATCTCACTTGAATGCAACGATACGTGCTGGCAACAGCAGGCTCCTTTGAGGTACCTTTTCCCTTCTAGCTTTATTTACCTAAGAAATTTCATGCACAGAAAAGAATGAGTGAAAAGGAATATTCAGATACATGACAGGAATGGGATTTTATCGTTATTTCTTTTTCAGGCAGTGCTTTGTTTTCTTTTTGTCAGTTTGACGGTCATAAGAAGCTATTGTAGGTGCAAAGCACTGAGAAACAAGCCACGCACATCTCCACAATGCAGAGGGTAGGGCTCATTCCGCTGTGAGCATGCCACTTGGAATCCATACATCTCCTCACTGCTCCACTGAATTAGGGCATTTCCTGTAGCAATTCAGGAGGGATAAAGAAAATAGGCACAATTATAAAAGCATTGTTTAATCGGCCTTTTTCTCCATAAGTCACTAGAACATGCAATGATACATTAGAATTGCAGGACCTATTATCTCCTAACCACTACCCAACTTGACATAAATGTGAAGAATTATCCCTGAAACCAGCAACACTGCTTTAGATTWACAGGCTGTAAACGAGACACGGTTCTGTCTCCACTGATATTCATTTTGCTTTGCCTTCCCTATGTTACATATTCCCTGCACAGCAAGTTCATTTCTCTGTAGCTAGTCACTCTGTTTTTCAGTCCCTTTTCTTCCTGTGGGACCCTCCAGGGTGTCTGCTCCTCCCTGCATTCAATAAGGAGATTATTTGGAGTGGAAGTAGACAAGCACAGGTGGTGGGACCACCTGCTACAGTCTATTCACTGCTTTTGGACAGTAAAATATTGCTTGGCTTTAAATTTATTTATTTATTTAGGTAAAGTTAGCTTTCAATTCTTTTCTGCAGGGATCTGAGAGCAGRAATTACAATAAAAGTCACTGTTCCCTTAAATGTAATGTGCCAGTGCATCCTACCTAGGATAGCATGCTCTTCCTCTGCATTATTTCAAAAGCTCTGGCCAGCTCTTTTTAAGGTACATTCCCTATTTTTTAAAGAGGGAATGGTATAAATGGAGGCACATTTTCCATGAACATCACTTGCTATAGGGAGACYCAGGCAACGTTCTCAAGAGGGGAAGGAGAAATCCATTTGCTGCATGAAAGTCTATGAAAGACAGTTGAACTCCAAATTTATAAAGTGATCCATACAGTTGTCTAAATTAAAATCAGCAATGGAAGCTCAACTAGTGACATAAAAGGCAAAACCATCCCATAGAACTTGCCTTCTGGAGAGACTAGGGAATATTTTACTTCCCTCTGTCAACTTTGAATAAAAATGTCCTGTCRTGTCATTATTAATAAATGAATGTGGCTTCATTTGCATTTGTGTGCATGCTATCCCTCTATTTCTTTAGGTCATATTGTTGTAATATCTTTTGTCAGAAGCACCAATGCTGAATTTCAGGCATGCTGCACATATAATCTTTCATAGTTCCATAATCTSGTCTTGCACTTACTTCTTAAAAAGACATAAAATTGGACTCACAAACACCTTTAGAGTATACCAGTGTCGCAAAGATTTGCCTGTGGTTATGAAGGGAACGTATGTAGGCTGTCTCACAAAGAAAAACYGTGTATGCCACCCTCCTCAAGAGTGCATCTTTTGTACCTGCAATACCTACAGGAGCGATCAGGAATGCACAGCGCACATTCCTGCAGATACATTATCTGAAAGTGCTGCCCCTTGTTTGCTTTACTTCTATTTTATTCTACTAGTTCTTTATTGTAAGAGACCTGTTTATACATTCCATTTGCTCGGGTCTTCTTGGCACCTTTCATTTAAACACTACTCCAGACTGATCCCTTGATTTACAGCGCAGTGGAAATAACTGTCTATGTAAATTTTAGAACATTTTAGACAAAGAGTGCACTAGCCATCTGATGACTTCATTTCTAGCTTTCCAGCACCCTTTGTTATTTCAGGGTATTTTTTCCTGGTGGGAACAGGCACATTCAGCTGTTGTTTTTATGCTGAAAGTCTGTGTGGAAGTATTTCCCTATTTTTTCCAGACATGTCTTTCAGCATGTTTCCAAAGGCCTGGAATCAGCACATTGTGTTGTGACATGTGCATACTTGACATTGCTTTGTTCTCTCACTTCCTTTCGCTTGCAATCTTTAGGAAGTTATCTTACAATTAGCAAGGAATTTTGAGTCAGTGTTATTGCAGACCCAGCACATTATTGTCCTCTGCCATCTGCAAAGAAGAAAGAGCAAAAGGGAACAAAGCAATTTTAGTATTTTTAACTGGCAGTATCACATAAGATTCTAGCTCCAATTCACCGCATAGAGACACAGCTGTGACTGCAGACACTTGAGAAAAAGAATATTGGTATTATACGCTACAAAGATTTTGAATTAAAAGATAAACTAGGCCATTAGAGTACGTGTCTTTAGAATGGATACRTTATTTTTCTATATTTTGCTCTTAGTGATTCTCTTATAATACATTAAAAGTGATTAGGTACCTTTTTTTTTCCTGAGAAGTTTGTATTGAATTGATTTTTTCTTTTCTTTCTCAACTTTCAGCTTATTGAAGCCTACCCATGGCTGGTATAAAGTAAAATAATAATAATAAAAAACAAAGTCTTTGGTCTCAGTTGCAAATACATTATTTTTTATCTGACTGAAAAATTTTTTTATAGTCTTTTTTCTTATACTTTAGACCATCAGCTCTCTGGAGCCCAGAGAAGAAGCCAACTTGTTTTGAATTGTTTCCCTGTCCAGATACACAGCTAAAGGAAGACAGCAATGGCAGCATCTTGGAAATCATGCCATATCTTTAAAATTATCTTGGAAAACCTCTGGAACAGAAAGCCCTTACTTCCCACAACCCTGTAAGTTGCTCTGTAGGCTGCTGAAGAACCAGTACAACCTGCCTGTGCTCTCTAAGGAGAGTTACTTCAAACCCCGAGAAGTTGCCTGCACAAGTTACCCTGAAGTAACCCAGTCTAAACAAAGGGTGCCATCATATTTCGATCATATCCAAAGAAGAGTAACAGGCAGAAACTGTAGGTATATGCCTGCACTAATTTAACACAGACCACTTCTTACAGCTGTTGATTACCTATGCAACTACCTTCATATTTCCTGTTCAAATTTTGCCTTGAAGAACTGGCCTGATGTTCAGAGAGGCCAAGGTTTTTAAATCCCAAAGTAGACTCCCCTGAGTGCTTCAACCTAGAAAGTAGTCAGCACCACCCACTGTGGCCAGCTTCTTATACTTCAATGGGACATCCCATAGACCACGGAGTAAAGCATTAGCCCTTGCTAATGTATTTATCAGCTTAGCTTCTGGATGTACACACTCGAGTTTTAACATTTGGCACTTGTGTATAAATATATGTATCATTCTATAACAGCATCGTCCTTACATATATTATTTACAGAGAAGGTGGGTAAAGGGTGTTCCTAGATAGTATTTTGAGTTTCTTTTTCAATATGTGCAGTGAAATTACCATTATATTAGTTGGAACAGGGAAAATGTCAATTGGAGCCTCACCCTCCTTCAGTGAAAGGGCAATCACATGGTCCATCTCAGACCTCAAGAACAGACACACGGAAACAAGGAGTTTTATGGATACCCACATGTAAATAATCCATTGCCGCAGAAGTTTGTCAAGTGCAGGGCTCTGCCAAAGCAGAGGCCTCCTCTGCTATTTCCACACAGTAATGCATGGATAAATGAGGCTTTCCCTGGGCCAAGCTCAGGACAGGGCAGGTATCCATGCACCGCACTCCTCATCATCGAGCTGATGTTCTGAGTCCATTAGAGAAACAGAAAGTTTTGAAAGCTCAACTACTGAGCTAGGGGCAGCTATTGATTATAGCAAGAGGCAAGAAGGCAAAATCTTGAAGGCAAGATCTGTGGCAAACTCTCTTGCTATAGTCAATASTTAGATCTCATTATAAGAGGGTGAGCAAATCAGAAAGCCTGTACAAGACCAAGAGCTTGTAGTGCAGCAGAGAATGAAGTCCAGAAATACATATTTGATACAAATACAGCAATAATATTTCTTATTGGAAAATAATCTAGAAGGAAAGGAGGTCATGGTGTAAATTTTAACATCCAAAACAGAACAATAACAAAATAGCTAATCTTTGAAAATGAGACATTTTTAATGCTTTGGGGGAGTTTGTGAGGTTGCTTGTTTATGATCAAAATTTTTTTTTTTAAATCCCACAATTCATTTTACTAACTCAACAATCCATAGATTTCAAAGTATGGGGAAAAAAAAAAAAAAAAAAAAAAAACAACCAGAGCAAAGAGAACCCTCCCTTGCAAATTTGTTTTCAGTCATTCTGCAATTGCTGTCCATCATTGGTATTTTCCTCCAATAAAAAAAGCTGCTGTGGGTCCCCACTCATGAGAGCTGCACAAATTGGAAGTTTGTAAAATATCTTTTTTGCATGGAGCAGAATAGACAGTTCCTTGCATATTAAATAATTCCTTCCGTAATACATTTTTCACACAGAGACCTCCAAATCAGTATGCTGGAACAGTAAATAACTGAACCTAGTCACAGGTCCAGGATATTCCTCTAAAATTGCTCAATTTATTCTTTTTTTAACGGAACACATCAGAATAATCTATCATTTTTCAGCACCAGTGTCATTTATTAGCGTTATCTAACTTGTACTACTTTCCTTGTCACATCATAAGTTAACCTTTCCTAATCACTACCCTGGACATTTACCAGGCGTTCCCTGGGGATGTGTTTAACTAGAGCCACCGTTTTCCTGTTATTATGTACTCCAGGGCTTTGAAACCTCATATTGATTCCAGTCGGAGGCTGTAAATAAATCCATGCAAGTTTGATGCTAGGGAACTTAATGCGCTAAGTGGATATAGCTTAAATAAACTGCATAGTGTGCAGCGTGGTAAGAGTTTGATCCTCAAAGAATCCTGCCCTTAGCTCCGCTTGCTGAAAAGTTAAAGCCCTCTCATTTGGGAAGCTTAATAGAAACAGTTTAATGTCTTGCTCCTTTCTCAAAACCCCTGGATGCTTTTGCTTCATCCACGAGCACCCCTTTTCCAYGCTTCTGCAAAGCACTGTGCTCCAGCATATGGTGCGAGGCCTATAAGCCACTACTGCATAAATTTGTCCTCAAGATATGCCTTAGACTAGGCCTAAACACCTTTACAAGCTAGATGTGTGGCTTTATAGTGAAGGCAGCACATTTCATATCCTTCCCTATCAGTGCTTTCCTACRACCCACCTCGCCCCCCACACACACACACCCTCCTCTGCCACTTGCCATGCACACGGATGAAAAATGTGTGGGGACCTCTCCTCAAGTTGTCAGTCCGCATTCAGCCGCTTAATCCCAGCCGTGGCAAGCAACAAAACAGCACTCAGAGACCCAGGGAAAGGAAACAAGGTTTTGGAAACTACTGTGAGGAAGCACTTATGCTATAGACAAATGACTCTCATAATAGAGCATTATAGTTCAACTCAAAAGCTGGAACAATACCTTGAAAGACAAAAAAAAAAAAAAAAAAAAAAAAAAAAAAAANAAAAAAAAAAAAAAAAAGGCAACCAGCAGCTGAACACTAATCTCCAGTTTTCTTTAGCAGAGATATTGACAGAGCAAAGAGCTGATCGTTCAACATCTATTCTGTGGAACATTTTGTAGTGGTGACAGTGCAAGCTATTGCCAACACATTTAAAAATATAAATTTCTGAGTCTAGGAATCCAACAAGGGGTGTCCAGCTGTGTTGAATTAAAGCACTCTACTTAAAACATCCCATCAATCACAGAGCAGGAGTGTGCTGACGTTATTTGTATGAAATGTAAGAGTGCTATTACTCACCTGTAATTAAAAAGAATAGTTTGATTTGGTTTCTTGCCAAGAGTTCTGTGAATATTTTCCCTTTTGCCARGTTATGAATTCTGCCAGTTTTCCATAATCTGGAGGTGGCATTCCAGGTTCTGAGTAAATTGTGAACAATGATACAATACATAATTTTGTAGGGAAAACCATTCTTTTTATGAAACCTAAATTATAAAACCATTTTATTCACCAACATTCTCTGCAATAGGCTGGTTTGCAATGTCATGAAAACGTAATTTTAACTGGCACACTTGTTGGCCAACTGAGATGTATCTGAAGACTGAATTATTCTATCCTCCCTAGATTTGGGCCCTCAGGGCATGGATTAAGATGAGACACTGAGGTAGCAAGCAAAAGCTTGTATTATTGAGAGAGATCTCTTTCATGGATAAAAGGAATTAGGAATTTTCAAACTTACAGTTCTAAAGGAGAACAAAGCTATAGATAGGGAAAAGGGGTCAGACAAGGATCTCAGCGAAGATTTGTACTATAATGAAAGTATCCAAGCCTTCTAGAGGGGGGGTTAGCTAGATTAYTTCTTCCAGAATTGGGAACAAGAAGTCCACAAGGTTCTGAGTGTAAGGTAAAACCATGTCTGGCTGCATGAAACATTTTATATGTATTAAATGCATCTGCAATTAAAAAGAAAAAAAAAAAGAGGAAAAGAGAAGACAGAAGACGAGCAAGGGCAAGTAAAAACAATTATTATACAGATGGAAACTCTCTGGGTAAGTGCTCTTAGTTCCATCTTTTTTCAGCTTCAATTCACAATTATCTACACATTATATAAATCTTTTTAGATGACACTAAGCTTACCTTGTATCACATGATTAGAATTTAGCAATGAACACCAGAGTAAACCCAAATAAAAAGTCTTTCTCACACACAGAAACATTTGCCTGAGGATTTTTCTTACAGCAAATTAAAAATTTTGGATACTCACATTGATAGAAAAGATTTGCAAAAAGAATATCCATGTGCTCATCTTAAAGCTACATGTTGATTCAGGTCACTGAGGCATCAAAGTTAGTAAACCAGGATGGGAACATTTAGGTCTGGTTATATGTTTCAGCTGCATCTTGATGGCATATTATACAGAAATCCAGGTAACCATAAGTCCATCCTTTCACTTGGCTTCTGAAGGGAAAAAAAGTTTTTGAGTTTGAGCATGGTTCAGTATGATCCTTTTTTGCAGTTGTGTGATTTGGAAGATACCACCATATACAGGCTGACCTGGAACAATACAAGCAAATATAGCCAAGAAATATAACTAGTGTGTTGAAAAAGTAGGCCTTTGTGCTACCCACTAGAAAAGAAACAAACAAAAACAACCACTAAACCGTGTTCATTCGTGAAAACTGTATTTTAGAAAAGAGGGTATGCTGAGTCTCTTGWGCTCTTTAGTTCCATTTTCTCTTCCACACACATCTGAATTCTCAAGTAGAGCAATTGCCTGGAGGCCCCATTCCTGTAGAGCTTGCCCGGGATGACAAGAGCAAGCTTATCAGTAATGCTAGCAGGAAATGCACGTAAACACTGCTTCCTCCTGCTGCATCACTCACTCTTCTCCAAGGTGTTCTCAGAGACTTTCAGTCTTAATCATAAGAAGCCATTTAAGTATTTCATTCATAGAGTTAATATTCAAAAGCAATGACTACTCAGTGTCTTATGAAACGCACACATTTAATCATATAAATATTTATATATCCTTTCCTTTTCCTGTGGCTTTTTCCATTTCCCAAAGTACTTGAGGATGTGTGAGAGGTGAGATAACATAAAGTAACCTGTCTTCTGGTAACAGACCGAATGATTTGAAACTAGCCTATCTTAGGGTCATATCCTGTCATTGATTTTTTTCAGCGCTCCACATTGATTTCAGAGGTGAGTTCCACATGCAGATCAATACCAGGATATGGTCTTTATTTATTAGTATACTTTTTGGTCATTTCACTCTGCACTAATGCCTCAAAACGCATGTAGCTAATTATAGAATTCAACAATAAATCGGCCTTTTGCTCTTCAGAGAGGAATGAAGCCTTGATTTGGTCAATCGAATGACTTGAAATGATTCTTTGGTGGCTCCTGCCTTCTACTCCAGAAAAAGATTTGGTGATGTGCATTTCAGGGCACAAATGAAGTAAAGTAGCAGAAATGTGTGGATAAGCATGTCCATTGACTTACCAGCAGTCACTCACTAGTACCCATGGTAAATTCCCAACAGCAGATTCAGACAGTTTCAGAGAAACTCTGCACTGAGCCCATGCTCTGTTCCGCGCTCACGCTACTGCAAAGAGAAGCACAAAAATACCTATTTTCTATATTCAAAAGGCTTTTTCTTTAAAAAACAGAAAATACAATAACCTTGTCATTYAATCAGTTAGAAACAGAGCAAAAGATATACAGTCCAAGAACTTTCATTGAAGTGTTTGGATGCAATAAACYGACAATTGCTTATCAACTGCTCCTTATATATATATGCATATATATAATATATACACATATATACRTATGTTTAATTAAAGAGAACAAGAGAACAAAGGAAAGAGGGCACCCAGGGAAAACTGTTCGTTCACCTGCCTCAGACAGCTACGTGATGTCAGCGCTCTGTTGACTTTGCCAGTCTTGTGCTCATTTACATCACTGAGGGCCTGGCCAAGGCTTTAAAAAAATACTGCTCCTTTTCAATTGTTAAACAGTGACAAAGTGCAGGTGACCCTAGCAAAGAGTCTGAGTGGTTTATGTCAAACCTGGAGACAGTGACTCATGAAGCCACAGATGATCAGTTGATAAATGTCTCTGTATCAGAAACTTAGCCCATTAACATGAGTGATGTGAGAACTAAGAGGTTAAGTAAAAGGTAACTTCATAATGAGTTTGTGATCCAGAAAAGCAGCACTAGGACASAAGTATGGGGTTTTGGTTTTCTTTTTCATTTCCTCTTAAGGTGTATTGGAGAAAATAAGGTTCTCATGGTATTGTGCTTAGACTTCCAAAATCAAATACACAGAGAACTATTATCCAAAAGTTTACAAGATACAACAAAATTTTKCATTAGAACATTAGTAATTGCTAAAAATCAAGACTAGATCTTTTCTATTTCTTCCTGTGTYATTAAAAGGTGAAAAATACTCATCTTCTTACTAACAGTAGTAATTTTCATAGCTGCCAAAGTTTTGAGAAAAKGTATCTAATACTAGTCTCCAAAACTTGTTCTTAGACTGCAGTGTATAAAGCCTAACAAAGAAAACTATAATAATTTTCACATCTTCATGACAGAGAGCTCAAGAGTAAAATGGTAGTGGTATCTGGCCTAGCTAACAATAATACAAGAGAATGAGGAGTCTTTGTTTGTTTTCTTCTCTATTCAGGAGTGAGACAAATATAGCTCAATATATATTCAATTCCAAGGGCAATTCTGGATAATAAGAACAGCCTATTTCACTGTATCTGTTAAAAAGACCTTTCTTGGAGTCAGAAAAGGGTTAAGTTTATGGCAGTACAGCAGCYGAAGACGAGCTGTGAACTCCATGCAAAGTACTGGACTTCAGTTTCAAAATATCAGTGAAAAGATCCAAAGTACATAGAATATTTTAATATTCATATGTCCCCATATCTATGAAAAAAGACACAAACGCAGCTTCCTTGAATTCCTGGAGCAAGAGCAAGCAATCAAGAAAACCATCTTTTCTTCTCRTTTATTCCCTCCCTTTCCCGACACCGTTTTTTTTTTTTTTTCCCCTCAACAAAGTAGGTCTGTGAGGGCTTCTGCAAATGAGACTCCTAACAACAGAGTGTTTATACATCTTCTTATTCAGTATAGGAATTTCTATAGGAAAGTAAAGGCAAGTTCAATTCCCCATAGGAATGTTTTGTGAAGAGCCAATTGAATAAAATCAATATGAAAATGATCCAAGTCTTACATGAGACTCAGACATTGTTATAAATCTGTTTTTGATAGTCCAAATTTGTCAAGGTTCTTAGATTCTTTTTTTYTCCAATCCAACTTACGAATTTAAAGCTGAGATTTCTAATATATCTCATGAATTTAAATGTGAGTTTCCAGGACTTGCATTTTGCATGACCTTCTCCTTACCTAGTTTGACACAAAACATGTGAATATTGCAAAACATCTTTTTTTTTTCTCT